>NW_015660506.1:809383-848103 GCF_001515625.1 Sinocyclocheilus rhinocerous | reverse complement strand
AAAACAAAAAAAAAAAAAAAAAAAAAAAAGCAATTCATTACATTTCTCTATTGCATCCTTTGAAAAGAAAATCAAGAAAAACTCACTGGTAGAAATAATTACAGTATATAGTGCCCAAGGACTTACTTCAGCCAGAATCTTTTGGGCATTCCTCACTTTGACAACTTCAACAGACTCATGGGGAATCCATCCACATCCCCTGAGCCACTCCAGGTCAGCCTTATACACAGCCTAAACATCAAAAACAATCAAATGAAACAATGTATAACACTGTACTTTATAGATTTTTTTAAACACAATCAAAGCTCAACTTACATCACTACGCAGATCATAGACCTTCCTGGCCTGGACAACATCATTGGAGTCGGGCAGGCAGGTCCAGTTGTGCAGGTAGGTTCTGTAGTTGACATCATTGACCTGGATCTGGCATTTTTTGGCCAACTCAAGAGACAGCAGGTCCACTGGGAGGTTGAATTTGGTCTTGGACTTGTTGAAGTCCTTCTTGTAGAGAGCATCACTAGCAATCCTAGCTGAGTTCAAGGCCAGCATGAGCAGAGGATCATCCTGGACGCTGCGGGCTCCAATGTGATGACCAACTTGCTTACGGTAACCAGCCTTGTACTTGTACTGCATTTGAAAGATGATCAAATCAGTTGTAAACATTCATATTTACATTACTCTTAAATAACAGAAAGGGGATTTAAAAGACAAAATTTAAGCTAGCTAATCAAGATATTTCACAATATAAGAGATAGAAAATACTAGCAAATTCAGAAAACAAACAGAAAAAACATGTCTTAGTGATGTCTTACGTCACTGGCTATATCTCTGGAGACTTTAGCCTTGATCACAGACACGGCATCCTCTTTGATGTGGTATCCCTTTGCTTTCGTAGTATCCCAGTCTTTGGTATACATTTTCTGCGACAGGACAAAAGAAAATGGAATTTCATAACACAATAATTTACTAGCATAATACGCTCAAAAAGTAGAGTTCATTTTAGTAACACTCAGCAATCTTGCATGTGAGTTTGCTTACATTGCTGACGGCAATGGCATTGGCTCTGGACAACTCAATGGCAGGTGTATTTGGCATAATGTGGATTGATGTCTTATCTTTTTCCCACGCTTCTCTGTATTTCCTCTGAGAACAAAATAAATTCAAATAAAAAAGGTTAAAGGCCTTGTTTGCCACATAATGACGCAAAAATAAAAAAGACACATCTATTACATTCATTCAGCACATTCATTATTAAAGGCATTTTTAAAGGCAATTCAAGAAAATAATCTTACATCGCTGAGGATGTCAGCATTTTGCTTGGCTAGAACAATAGCAGGCAGGTCCACAGCACTTGTGAACTTGACAGTGCTGGGAGGCTGGCGGTACAGATTCTCATTAAGGATAGCCTGAGCATTCTTGGCTTTGAGCACGTCAATAGATCCTTGCGGCATCCAGCCACATCCACGGATCCACTCAAGATCAGCTTTGTATACAGCCTAGTTTGAAAGTTTACAACAAAGACGTTAAAGTAGCAATATAACAAACCACTGTAAACAGCACAGTGTGTGAAACAAAGCATATACGTACATCACTGCGCAGATCATAGACCTTCCTGGCCTGTACGACGTCATTGGAGTCGGGCAGGCAGGTCCAGTTGTGCAGGTAGGTTCTGTAGTTGGCATCATTGACCTGGATCTGACATTTCTTGGCCAGCTCAAGAGACAGCAGGTCCACTGGGAGGTTGAATTTGGTCTTGGATTTGTTGAAATCTTTCTTGTACAGAAGATCACTAGCAATCTTGCCTGAGTTAAAGGCCAGCATGATCAAGGGATCATCATGGATGCTAAGGGCTCCAATGTGGTGCCCTTGCTGCTTCCTGTATCCAACTTTGTACTTGTACTGGGAGGTTTTAATACATAAAAGAAATTTGAGCACTATCATTTAACAGTATGTGTCTAATGTGTTAGATAAGATCCACAATAAGACTTACATCACTAATGATGTCTCTGGAGGCCTTGGCAGATTTCACTGCGACAGCATCCTTAGGCAGGAAGTAGCCCTTCTTAAGGCTGTTCTCATAGTCTTGACGGTAATATTTCTGCAAAGAACATGATAAAGCAACACATATTGATTTAACAGGATTTAAAACTAAACTAGTGTGCATTTATTTCTGATTTATTGGTCACTACAAAACAAGAGCTGCTGTACTTACAATGCTTGTGTTGAGTTTGTTTTGTTTTCCAAGAATGATCTCAGGGGTGTCTGGCATGACATGGATATGGATCTTCTCCTTATTCCAGGCATCAACATATGCATTCTGCAATGCAATAATAATGAAGACAAAAAGTTAGACACATTCACCTATGGTGTACAAATCTCAGCCTGCAACAGTCATTTTAAACAGCCATTTATTTTGAACTTTTACACAGATTGGTAAAATTTTCGAGGAAGAAAATACCTTGTCCATGATCTTGGCATTAGCCTGGGCAAGAGCAAAAGGTATGGCATCTGTCTTGCTTGTATACTTGAAGTTGCTTGGATACTGTCGGTACTTCCTTTCACTCAGAATCTCAGCAGCCTTTTTAGCCTTCTCTACATCAACTGAGCCTATCGGAACCCATCCTGTACCTCTGATCCATTCCATATCAGCCTTATACACAGCCTGATGGCAGAAAATACATGAGAAATGGTAAAAAAGACAATGCTGGTAGTATACAGTAGGTCTGTTTATTATGGTTACAAATTAAAATTCCACAGAAACTCACATCACTCTGAAGATCGTAGACCTTCCTGGCCTGGACAACATCATTGGAGTCGGGCAGGCAGGTCCAGTTGTGCAGGTAGGTTCTGTAGTTGACATCATTGACCTGGATCTGGCATTTCTTGGCCAGCTCAAGAGACAGCAGGTCCACTGGGAGGTGGAACTTGGTCTTGGACTTGTTGAAGTCCTTCTTGTAGAGAGCGTCACTGGCAATCTTAGCTGAGTTCAAGGCCAACATGATCAAGGGATCATCTTGGACACTGCGGGCTCCAATGTGATGACCAACTTGCTTACGATAACCAGTCTTGTACTTGTACTGTGAAAAGTCCATTAAAACATCCATTGCATTCAAGTAAGTACACAGTAATTACATGCTGGGTCCAATGAGGAAGAAAAACCATACATTACTAGCAATGGCACATGATGATTTAGCTTTAAAGATGGCTCCTATTTATATTTATATGACAGGGCAACAAAATAGAAAATGTATCAATCAGCTTGTAATATTAGCAAATGTTAAGAAGGTATATACTTACATCACTAATAATTTCTCTGGATGCTTTAGCAGCTTTGATGGCGACAGCATCAGGTTTGAGGTCATAGCCTTTCCTGAAGATGTCCTCAACTGCTTGTCTGTACAGTTTCTGCAAGCAAAATTTTTTTTTAGTTTTTTTTTTAAAACTGAAATAGAATAGGACTAATTTTGGAAATCAAACGGAATGCATGAATTTGAGATGTTTAGTTTAACAACTAAAACAAATATATAATGAAGAAAGAACAAACATTCAGAAGTGATACCTACCCTACTATTGTTCAATGCATTAGCACTTGAGAGCACAATCTCTGGGGTATCAGGAGGGATATGGATCTTGATCTTGTCACGCTCCCATGCTGCATGATATTGATGCTAAAATGGGGAGGAAAATAAGGTTTTAGTGACAATTTCAATGCTGTGAGAGTTGTTATTGTGGAAGTCGTGGCCTAATGGTTAGAGAGTCGGACTTGTAACCCAAAGGTTGCGAGTTCGAGTCTCGTACCGGCAGGGATTGTAGGTGGGGGGAGTGAATGTACAGCACTCTCTCCCACCTTCAATACCATGACTGAGGTGCCCTTGAGCAAGGCACCAAACCCCCAACTGCTCCCCGGGCGCCGCAGCATAAATGGCTGCCCACTGCTCCGGGTGTGTGTTCACGGTGTGTGTGTTCACTGCTGTGTGTGTGCACTTTAGATGGGTTAAATGCAGAGCACTAATTCCAAGTATGGGTCACCATACTTGGCCACATGTCACGTCACTTTTAAAAAAAATTAAAACATCCTGCAGTAAATCCAAAATAAAATGAAAAGAATAATTTATACAAACTAATATATATATTAAACTTTATGTAGTAAATTGCTAAATTGCTCTCCAGAGAATTTTGTTGACATTTAGTAGGATTCCGATCATATGATTTTTTATTTTACTAACCTGATCCATAACTTGGGCATTTGCCTTGGCAAGCACCAAAGGCATGGACTGCATGTCTTGTGTATATTTAAATGTGTCTGGTTTCTGTCTGTAGAGTCGCTCGCTGAGAATCTCAGCTGCTTTCTTTGCTTTCAGGACGTCAAGCGAGCCAATCGGGACCCATCCTACACCAGTCATAAACTCCATGTCTGCTTTGTACACAGCCTGAGATGGAGACGAAATGTGACTTTGCAGAACTATACAATTCCTATTTAACTGAAAACTATCTGTACAAACATTTGAATGACATTTTAGTTTGACAAACGTACATCGCTACGGAGGTCATAGACTTTTCTGGCCTGGACAACATCATTGGAGTCGGGCAGGCAGGTCCAGTTGTGCAGGTAGGTTCTGTAGTTGGCGTCATTGACCTGGATCTGGCATTTTTTGGCCAACTCAAGAGACAGCAGGTCCACTGGGAGGTTGAATTTGGTCTTGGACTTGTTGAAGTCCTTCTTGTAGAGAGCATCACTAGCAATCCTAGCTGAGTTCAAGGCCAGCATGAGCAGAGGATCATCCTGGACGCTGAGGGCTCCAATGTGATGACCAACTTGCTTACGATAACCAGCCTTGTACTTATACTAAAAATAATTTTAAAAGGGTTTCAGAAGGTGCACAGTAAAGTGTGTTTGACACAAATTATGTTCTAATAAGTACTCACATCACTGATGATATCCCTGGATGCCTTGGCTGCTTTGATAGCAACAGCATCACTGCGCAAATCATAGCCCTTCTTCTTAGATTCTTCGTTGGCAAGTTTATATCTTTTCTAAAATTGGAAAATATTTTACAGAGAGTGTCATTACTACAGGTTTAAATAGTTTTTATGGGGGGAAAATTACTTTTTTCAAGACATATACATACCTCACTGTAATTTATATTGTTCTGCTTTGCCAACAGAACGTCCATACAGTCAGGCATAACATGGATTTTGGTTTTATCCTTGTCCCAGGCTTCAGTGTAAAGTTTCTATAAGAGTTGAATAAAATTAGATGTCAGACGTTTAAACCTTTAAGCTATTTGTTAGGGTTCTTGTGTTGAGAAGCATACTGAGCAGATTTACCTTGTTATTATTAGTAGCATTATTTTTAGCTAAAACTAGTGGCATATCTTCAGTTGTGCAAGTGAACTTGAAGTTGCTTGGGTGTTGGCGGTACTTCCTTTCACTCAGGATTTCTCCAGCCTTTTTCACTTTCTCAACATCTACTGAACCAATGGGAACCCATCCGAGACCTTGAAGCCATTTCAGATCAGCCTTGTACACCGCCTAAATGGTCATACAAAAAAGAATGAAAAATTTGACATGACTGTAAAAAGAAACGTCAATAAAAGTCAAGAGGACTTTCATCAGACTCACGTCACTCTGAAGGTCATAGACTTGTCTGGCCTGGACAACGTCATTGGAGTCGGGCAGGCAGGTCCAGTTGTGCAGGTAGGTTCTGTAATTAGCATCATTGACCTGGATCTGGTTCTTCTTGGCCAACTCAAAAGATAACATGTCCACTGGGAGGTTGAACTTGGTCTTGGACTTGTTGAAGTCTTTCTTGTAGAGAGCATCACTAGCAATCCTAGCTGAATTCAAGGCCAGCATGAGCAGAGGATCATCCTGGACGCTGAGGGCTCCAATGTGATGACCAACTTGCTTACGATAACCAGTCTTGTACTTGTACTACAGTTGAAGGATTAAAGAACAATAAAAATAGTTAAAAATCGAAATGAACATTTTTAAATATTCTGGACCATAAACTATGAGACTATGAATGAAGAACAAAGGAAGAGAGTGCTCACATCACTGATGATATCCCTAGAGGCTTTAGCTGCTTTTATAGGAATGGCATCACCACGCATGTCATAGCCTTTCTTTTTGGCCTCCTCATTGGCAAGCTTATATTGTTTCTGGAATAGGATTAGGAAATATGAGGAAAATCAAACATAACTTCGCATCTTCAATTCGAGACTCGAAATGAATGACTCACCACACTGTAGTTAATTTTGTTCTGTTTAGCAAGCACTATCTCCATTGTATCTGGTTTGACGTGGATCTTGGTCTTATCCTTTTCCCAAGCTTCCACATAGCTTTTCTATAGTGTAAGGGGAAAAAAAACATATATGCAAAGTATCATTACATATTACATTGGAAAATAGAAGAAATGTATGCTGTTGATCAAAGCAGGCTACCTTGTTCATGATGCTTGCATTGTTTTTCGCCAAAACCAGAGGCATGTCTTCAGTTGTGCAAGTGAACTTGAAGTTGCTTGGGTGCTGACGGTACTGCCTTTCACTCAGGATTTCTCCAGCCTTTTTCACTTTCTCAACATCAACCGAACCAATGGGAACCCATCCGAGACCTTGAAGCCATTTTAAATCAGCTTTGTACACCGCCTGAGAACAAACATAGCATAAAAATTAGCACTAAGTAGTGAAACGATATGCCTCCATAAACTGGGTATTTGAAAAATGGAGACCTTACTTCTCAAATCCTGAATGTGGCATGTCTACATGTAGCATACTTACGTCACTCTGGAGGTCATAGACTTGTCTGGCCTGGACAACATCATTGGAGTCGGGCAGGCAGGTCCAGTTGTGCAGGTATGTTCTGTAGTTGACATCATTGACCTGGATTTGGCATTTTTTGGCCAGCTCAAGAGACAGCAGGTCCACTGGGAGGTTGAACTTGGTCTTGGACTTGTTGAAGTCCTTCTTGTAGAGAGCGTCACTGGCAATCTTAGCTGAGTTCAAGGCCAGCATGAGCAGAGGATCATCTTGGACGCTGCGGGCTCCAATGTGATGACCAACTTGCTTACGATAACCAGCCTTGTACTTGTACTATTTAAAAGAAAGAGCGGTTTAAGGCATAAATAAGTTAGTTCCATGGAATGTTTTGTTCACTTTCAGATGCTATAATTCAAAATACTCACATCACTGGCAATGTCCCTGGAGGCCTTTGCTGCTTTGATGGGGATGGCATCATTTCGCATGTCATAGCCCTTCTTTTTAGCTTCCTCGTTTGCAAGCGTGTATAATTTCTTAGAAAACATTCAAGCAAACAGTTATTTTATTTAAAGAAAGTAGAAAATAATGTATTATTTATTAATCAAGAACATCCATTATGCACCACAAAGAGGCCAATGTTGTGTCATACTTACCAGACTGTAGTTGGCCTTGTTTTGTTTTGCGAGTAAAATGTCCATAGCATCTGGCATAATATGGATCTTTAACTTGTCTTTGTTCCATGCATCAACATATTGTTGCTGTCAGATAGGAGTATGAAATGAAAAATATCAACAAAAACATTTAACACACACACATTAACTGTCTAAAATAAATTAGAAGACTACATAGGCATATGTTTTATCAGTTCAGAAGTTACCTTGTTCATGACATCATTGTTGGCTTTAGCCAAGGCCATCGGCATGTCTTGAGTTGTCATGGTGTATTTGAAGTTGCTTGGGTGTTGGCGGTACTTCCTTTCACTCAGGATTTCTCCAGCCTTTTTCACTTTCTCAACATCTACTGAACCAATGGGAACCCATCCGAGACCTTGAAGCCATTTCAGATCAGCCTTGTACACCACCTAAGAGCAGACATATATATGGAAAGAATACCTGTTAGTGACTCCATATAGTTTATTCATCAGTATCTCTGTAGCTTTATTTCTTTTTCAACATCAAGAAGACAACAGAGACAGACGCAATTCCTCTTTCCAATACAAACTAGCTACAAACTAAAGTATAAAACAGAAAGTCAATTCCATAAAGATCCAGAAATGGATAAATGATTATTGCTTAACAGAAGCTGGATATTACGTACATCACTCTGGAGGTCATAGACTTGTCTGGCCTGGACAACATCATTGGAGTCAGGCAGGCAGGTCCAGTTGTGCAGGTAGGTTCTGTAGTTGACATCATTGACCTGGATCTGGCATTTTTTGGCCAGCTCAAGAGACAGCAGGTCCACTGGGAGGTGGAACTTGGTCTTGGACTTGTTGAAGTCCTTCTTGTAGAGAGCGTCACTGGCAATCTTAGCTGAGTTCAAGGCCAGCATGAGCAGAGGATCATCCTGGACGCTGCGGGCTCCAATGTGATGACCAACTTGCTTACGATAACCAGTCTTGTACTTGTACTGCAAAGAAAGAAAATATCCTTAGTGTAGCAAATGACAGTATATGCTCAATGTGTCACATATTTCCTTATGAGTTTGTTGTACTTACGTCACTAGCAATGTCCCTGGAGGCTCTGGCTGCGATGATAGATATGGCATCATTGCGCAAATCATAACCCTTCTTCTTGGCCAGTTCATTGGCAAGTTTATATTGTTTCTGCAGAGCAAATCAGACAAAGTATTTGAACAAACTTGGAAACAGCAGAATATTATTTATCTTTTGTTGTCTTAAAACCAGTGCTCATTGCTCTTAATCTATACAGTATATGACTCATGGTTAATATTTAGAATATATGCTTAAATAAAAAAAAAAAAACTCTTATATACAACTGAATACTCAACTCTAAATTTGAATTACTGACCTCACTATAGTTGACTTTGTTTTGCTTTGCAAGAACCACGTCCATTGCGTCTGGCATGATGTGAATCTTTGTTTTATCATTGTTCCAAGCTTCAATATATTTTGACTGCCAGAATGAAGAGAGAATTAAGCACCGAAATTGATGTCACAAACAATAATTTAGATATTTTCCATATGGGTTTAGATATCAAATGTAAAGATACCTTGTTCATAATTTCATTATTGGCTTTGGCCAAGACCAGTGGCATGTCTTCAGTTGTGCAAGTGAACTTGAAATTGCTTGGGTGCTGACGATACTTCATTTCACTTAGGACTTCTCCAGCCTTTTTCACTTTCTCAACATCAAGTGAACCAATGGGGACCCATCCGAGACCTTTTAGCCACTTCAGATCTGCCTTGTACACCGCCTAAGAGCAGACATGTGTGAAAAGAGTGCCTACAAGCCTCATAAGGATGAGCCATCAGCCTTATTTATATATGTACAAAACTGCAGTAAAATCAGACTTACGTCACTCTGGAGGTCATAGACTTGTCTGGCCTGGACAACGTCATTGGAGTCGGGCAGGCAGGTCCAGTTGTGCAGGTAGGTTCTGTAATTAGCATCATTGACCTGGATCTGGTTCTTCTTGGCCAACTCAAAAGATAACATGTCCACTGGGAGGTTGAACTTGGTCTTGGACTTGTTGAAGTCTTTCTTGTAGAGAGCATCACTAGCAATCCTAGCTGAGTTCAATGCCAGCATGAGCAGAGGATCATCCTGGACGCTGAGGGCTCCAATGTGATGACCAACTTGCTTACGATAACCAGTCTTGTACTTGTACTGTGAAAAGTCCATTCAAATGTCATTACATTCTGTTAAGTACACAGTAATCAAATGCTGAGTCCAATAAGTAAAAAAAAAACTTACATTACTAGCAATTGCACATGATGCTTTTGCAGCTTGAATTGGGATGGCATCAGCACGTAGATCGTAACCCTTTTTCTTTGCTTGTTCATTGGCAAGTTTGTATAGTTTCTAAAGAAGATGAGAATATGAAAAATATGAAAAGAATATGAAAAAATTATTTAAATACTGTGACTTAATGACAGTTACTGTTTGCAATCAATCAACAATTATGAACCTGGCGACATCACTAACCTCACTGTAGTTAAGTTTATTTTGACGAGCAAGGGCCACTTCCATTGAATCTGGCATAATGTGAATCTTGGTTTTGTCCTGTTCCCAGGCTGCAATATACTTTTGCTGAAGGAAGAATAAATGGGTCCATTTTAAATTATTCTGAAACATACTGGCTATTATTAATTATGTGTCTCTAAAAAGATAATAGTCAAGATAATCAAAAGCAAAGCACAGTGTCAAGTAAAATGGTTTCAACTTTTACTCTGTTTTTGATTTCATTGTTGGCCGTAGCTAGGACCAGATCCATGGAATCCATGTCTTTAGTGAACTTGAAGTTACTAGGATGTGTGCGGTACAGTTTCTCGCTGCCTATCCGGCTAGCAGTCTTCGCTTTCTCCACATCCAGAGATCCAATGGGAATCCATCCAACTCCTTTGATGTAACTGTTATACTCAGATTTGTAGATGTTCTGCAGAATTAGAGAGAATGCCATCAAATCGAGCATGAAAAATCTAATTGAAAAAGAATAGCATTTTATGGAAATCAAAACATATTAAACATTTAAAATACAATGACACAATCCCGACTCACATCACTTGCGATCGCCTGCATGTTGCGGGCTAGCTCTAGGTTCATGGCATCAGGCAAAACTTTATAATGTGTAATGATCTGCCTGTATCCAGCAAAGGTTTGAGCAGCCGTAGCCTGCTTAGCATGAACAACACTCAGCATGTCCACAGGGGAATGGTACTTCAGCTTGGACTTGTGGTAATCCTTCTTGTATAGTTTATCACTCTGTATCCTAGCCACCTCCATGTAGTGCACCAGCAAGGGGTCATCCTGGAGGCTACGGAAGCCAACATGATGTCCTCTTGCTTTATTGTATGCCTTTTTGTACTTGTACTATAATGAGAGGTATTTGTAGAGGTCAGAAAGGGTAACATTTGGATAACACTAGTGACAGAAACATTTTATCTGAGTAACTCACATCACTGGCAATGTTTGTGGAGGTCCTAGCTGCAACCACTGATACAGCATCTGCCTTGAGGTCATAACCTTTCTTCTTTAGGGCTTCCAGTCCTGCTTTGTAGGCTTTCTGTAGTCAAAACATGTTTCCAGCACAAGTTATACATGTTATTATTGCTTTTATAAAATGACTACAGGGAACAGGGGATTTTTCAGTGACTCTTTCCAAAAGTTACACTGTTACATCATAGGTGGCGAAATGTGAGTACTTTTATAAATCACTGATACATTCACTCAGCTGATTCATTCAGAAAGGAAACACCTCTACTGTGTGTTGTTCAGACACATGCAACAAGTTCTGATTCTGCTCTGAGAACCATGCTCATTGGTGGTGAAAAAGCTGGGAATGTTTTGTCTAAAATGTATGTTACTCAATAAGTACTTCTTGTTAAAATATGCTTGTAAAAATTGTGACGATTCTGCAAATACATAGAGTACACCTACCTCACTGATGTTGATTGCATTAGCCTTTGCAAGAAGAATTTCAGGACTGTCAGGCATGACATGGACCTTTATCTTGTCCTTGTTCCAAGTATCTGTGTATGCTTGCTATAACAAAACATATTCAAAATATTATTTATTGATCAGACCAGCCAAATAATCTATTAAAAATTCCATCAATTAGATTAGATGCACATAAATCTCAGAAATGGTGGATCATTACTATATTAGTTAATAAAAAATTGTAATCTACCTTGTCCATGATCTTATTATTGGCGGTAGCCAATGCGAGGTCCATAGAATCCATAAGTTTGTGGAACTTGTAGTTAGAGGGGTGAGTGCGATAGTTGTAATCACTCAGGATCTTTCCCCCAACCTTTGCGGTCTCTACTGCCAGTGAACCAATGGGCACCCAACCCAGACCCTTCATGGTGGCGTTGTACTCACTCTTGTACTCAAACTGGGAGACAACAAATATAATGTTGAATCCTTTGTTAATTCCATGGTACCCCCCTCCATATGGGATGTGTGGATATAAAATAAGATGGACTTACATCACTGGAACTGATGTTCATGGAGCGAGCTAAAGCCAGGTTCATGGCATCAGGCAGCAGGTTGTAATGATGGAAATGCTGCTTGTATCCTGCATATGTCTGAACCTTTGAGGCGTTTTTGGCCTGCACAACACTCAACATGTCCACAGGTGTATGGTACTTCAGCTTGGCCTTGTGGTAATCCTTCTTGTAGTTCCTTTCGCTCTGCATCTTAGCCACCTCCATGTAGTGCACCAGCAAGGGGTCATCCTGGAGGCTACGGAAGCCAACATGGTGGCCTTTCGCTTTCTCATATGCAAGCTTATACTTGTACTGTCATGACAGAAACATGGATTTATCAGAAAAGATCACAGCATCATGCCAACACATGAATATTTTTGCAGACATTTAATAGAAAGTACTAAGACAACAATAGATAGGATGATAGGACATTTACATTGCTAGCAATATTCCTGCCGGCTTTGGCAGCCACAATTGAAATTGCGTCTGGTTTGAGGTCATAGCCCTTCTTATTAATTTCCTCAAGGCCAGCTTTGTAGAGTTTCTGAAAATACATAGCAAAGGCAATGGAATATACTGCACTGGACATTTTTTTTTTTTTTGCTTTGGTTAATAATGGGAATCTTTTGAATAAATGCATTAGTCAGTCTTACCTGACTCATGTTCAGTGCATTGGCCTTGGCCAGGACAATTTCAGGACTGTCAGGCATCACATGAATCTTGAGCTTGTCCTTTTCCCAGGCAGCATGATAGGACTTCTGCAACCAAAAGCATTTCCATTTTCATAAATTTACCATTAATTTTACACCAGTCAAACCAATGAAAATAAACTGAATCCAGACTTGCCTTGTCCATGATCTTATTATTGGCGGTAGCCAATGCGAGGTCCATAGAATCCATGAGTTTGTGGAACTTGTAGTTAGAGGGGTGAGTGCGATAGTTGTAATCACTCAGGATCTTTCCCCCAACCTTTGCGGTCTCTACTACCAGTGAACCAATGGGCACCCAACCCAGACCCTTCATGGTGGCGTTGTACTCACTCTTGTACTCAAACTGGGAGACAACAAACATAATGTTGAAATCGTTGTTAATCCCATGGTACCCCCCTCCATATGGGATGTGTGGATATAAAATAAGATGGACTTACATCACTGGAGCTGATGTTCATGGAGCGAGCTAATGCCAGGTTCATTGCATCGGGCAGCAGGCTGTAATGATGGAAATGCTGCTTGTATCCTGCATATGTCTGAACCTTTGAGGCGATTTTGGCCTGCACAACACTCAACATGTCCACAGGTGTATGGTACTTCAGCTTGGCCTTGTGGTAATCTTTTTTGTAGTTCTTCTCGCTCTGCATCTTAGCCACCTCCATGTAGTGCACCAGCAAGGGGTCATCCTGGAGGCTACGGAAGCCAACGTGGTGGCCTTTTGCTTTCTCATATGCTTTTTTGTATTGATACTGTGATCAAAGAACAGTGGATGCTAATCAGTCCAGTACATTCATCATGTAATTGCAAATTGTACATTTTTTTCTTTTTTGGTATTGCTGAATAAGTCCTTCAGCATTTTAATGCAAGATATATTTTGCACTTACATTGCTGGCAATGTGTCTTCCTTGTTTAGCAGCAACAATGGGAATAGCATCAGCTTTCATGTCATAGCCTTTGGCAATGTCCACAAGCCACTGTGCCTTGTAGCGTGACTATAAAAAAAGTTTTTTAACATCTACATTATTTTAGTCTTTCATTGACAATAAAAAATAACAACAATATTAAATACAGTTTTATAAATAAAATGCAATTAACTGATCAAATCATAGTATAAAAAACAATAAAAAAAGAAAAAGAAAAAGAAATGACATGAGGAAAAAAACAAAACCATCAAGACACTTTAGTAGTAACACAATTAGACTGCATATGCTGAAACCGGTTAATGCAATAGTTAACCTGAACTAACAATGAACTAATGTTAACACATAGAACCCTATTGAAAAGTGTTTCTCTTTTTTTAATTCGATTTTAAATGCTATTGTACTCACCTCACTCACAGTCTGGGCATTATATTTGGCCTGCAGGAACTCTGGAGCATCAGCTGGTAGATTGTAGGTGTGCATAAATTTCTCTCCGGAGGCTTTGTAGGCAGCCTAAAATGGAATAAAAAGCAAACAAGAACCCATAAGTCAGTTCTAGATCATCATTCTGGTTATCATTTACAATAAATTATCGAAGTACACTTACTTTATTTTGTAGTTTTGTGTTGCTCATGGCCAAAGCCATGTTCATCTGATCTGTTAGACTGGTAAATTTTAGCGTACTGGGGTGAATTCTGTATGACCTCTCATCAAGGGCTTTATTGGCAGCCTTGGCCTTCTCTACATCTATAGAACCTATAGGAACCCAGCCTGCTCCTTTGAAGATGCAGTTGAAATCTGATTTGTACAAATTCTGAAGAGATAAAAAGTGATCAGTTAATCATTTTGACAAAACAGTATTAATTCTAGGTTTAAGTATCATCATATCCTTATTCAGTTGTTCTTACATCACTCTGGATCTCCATCATGTTGCGAGCCAGTTCAATGTGCATGGCATCGGGCAGCAGGGTGTAATGATGGAAATGCTGCTTGTATCCTGCATATGTCTGAACCTTTGAGGCATTTTTGGCCTGCACAACACTCAACATGTCCACAGGTGTATGGTACTTCAGCTTAGCCTTGTGGTAATCCTTCTTGTAGTTCCTCTCGCTCTGCATCTTAGCCACCTCCATGTAGTGCACCAGCAAGGGGTCATCCTGGAGGCTACGGAAGCCAACATGGTGACCTCTAGCCTTCTGATATGCAAGCTTATACTTGTACTATAAAAAATAACACAACACAGTTGCATGTAAGTCAACAATGCACTCAAACAAATGAAATATAAATAAACTAAACGTATGCTTGCTTACGTCACTGGCAATATCCCTAGAGGATTTTGCAGCAACAACAGGAATGGCATCATGCTTCATATGATGTCCTTTCAGAAGATCCTGCTTGTGTGCGTAGGTATAGTAGGTCTGCAAAGGCAAAAGAAAACACAAGCTGTCAGTTGAACTTGATACTGTTAACCATCTCATTGTCATATACAGTATAAGATATGCTGCATTCATACCTTGCTGACATTGACAGCGTTGTATTTGGCTTGCAGAAGCTCTGGTGCATCAGCAGGGAGATGGTAAGTGTGCATGAACTTCTCACCACTGGCTTTGTACAGCCTCTGGAAAACAAAATTGACATGATTCAGAAAGTAAAACATAAATTTAACATATTTAACCTTGGCATTGTTAAACATTTTTAACATTATGGACACTTATCATGGACACCAAAACAACAGCATGCATTTGTCACTCACATCGCTTAGCTGCTTAGCGTTCAGTTTGGCTTGTTCCATGACTGGGGTGTCCAGAACGCTGGTGAACTTGATAGTGTCTGGGTGCTGCCTGTACTTCTTCTCATTGAGAGCTGCACCAGCAACCTTTGCTTTTTCAACATCCAGAGATCCAATGGGGATCCAGCCAGTGCCTTTTACATAGTTCTCATAATCCTGTTTATATTGGACCTATTGGAATTAAACAGCACATATTACTTAAAACATTCACAGAAATATAAACTTTAACATGCTTAGTTTCTCACATAATTTATATTATATTATTATTATTATTATTATTTTCTGATCTAGATTTGAAAATAATCAAAAGCACAATTTATTCCTGTGATGGAAAAGCTGAATTTTCAGGAAAGTTCAAAAGAACAGCTTTTGTAACATTATAACACGTCTTTACTTTCTCTTTTGATCAATATAATGTCTCCTTGCTGAATAAAAATACTAATTTCTTTCTTTCTTAATTTTCTTACTTACTAACCCCAAACTTTTGAACTGTACTGTATATGGTCTGTATGATCAGTGTTAAGGAAAAAGTATGATGCTATTGATTTTTGTAAATCTAGATAAGAGAGTCACACATAGAGCTTAAGACTATGAAATGTTTCTTACATCACTGGAGCTGATGTTCATGGAGCGAGCTAACTCCAGGTTCATGGCATCAGGCAGCAGGGTGTAATGATGGAAATGCTGCTTGTACCCTGCATAAGTCTGAACCTTTGAGGCATGTTTGGCATGCGCTACACTCATCATGTCCACAGGTGTATGGTACTTCAGCTTGGCCTTGTGATAATCCTTTTTGTATAGTTTTTCACTCTGCATCCTAGCCACCGCCATGTAGTGCACCAGCAAGGGGTCATCCTGGAGGCTACGGAAGCCAACGTGGTGGCCTCTGTCCTTCATATACTTCTTCTTATACTGAACCTGAAAGACATTGTAAATCAAACAGTGTATTTAATATTCTGTTAAACACTGCAGTTTCCCATCCATTGTTCTCCTTTATGGAGTTATGAAAGGATCTCTTACATCACTAGCAGCATGTCTTGCTGCCTTCGCAGCTTTTACAGGGATGGCGTCAGGCTTTAAATCATACCCCTTTGCAATAGTCTTCAGCCATTCAAGCTTATAGCATTTCTGAAAAGAAGAGATGCAATAGATATACAGAGTCATCAACTTTGCAAAAAAACAACATGCCAAATACCATAAATCTTTAGGGCATTTTCACTTACATCGCTTATGTTGTAGGCATTACACCTGGCCTGAAGGAACTGTGGGACATCAGGAGGCAGGGAGTATTTCTGAAGGACTTTATCCAGACCTTTCTTATAGTGCAGCTATAGTGGGGAAAATATTCACAGATCACATAAACGTGCTGGTTTAGAATTTATTCAGAGCACCATGTTTAATTTTTTGTTTTTGCTTACATCACTTCTTATCATCTGGTTGACTTTAGCCTGCAGCTGGAGAGGGTGGTCATCTATAGCAGTAAAAGGTACGGTGTCTGGATGCTGCCTGTATTTTTTCTAAGTAAGAGAAAGAAAGAAATATTAAAGTTACATTATTGATAACAATAGAAATCAATTCTTTATACAGATAAAACATTAAGTGTCATACCTCACATAAGATCTCCCCTGCTTTCTTGGATTTCTCAACTTCCATGGAGCCGTAAGGCACCCAAGGCGATCCTTTGACATAGTTATTGTAGTCGGACTTGTATTCATTCTGTGGTTACAAATGACAGAAAAATCAGTAACGCAAAAAATTAAAGGTATGATTGATCAACTTTTGCTATATGGACTTGGTTCATGTTCATAAAACTTTATTTAGTTTAGAAAATGACTCCAAATGCATTTAAAATAGAAATAGGCTTTACTAGTCTTGCACATAAAGACCTCATCAAATTAAATTGGTATTTGTGGCTTTTAGTCCATGTCTTTTAGAACAGGGAGGCCATCTATATCCTGGATACTACTAAAAATGATCTTTTAGCAGATATATGCATGCAAAATTGTCTTTTTCTTTCAGGACCAAAATGGGGCAAAAATATTGATGACTCATCCTGCACTCTAAAATGTTGTATACTCAAGTTCTTAAATATTCTAGAATAACAATATCTCCTCACTCTGATACCACCCACTTCTGACTAGAATTTATTTATTTATTACATTATAAAAGAACATCAGGCAGTCAGCCAAGGGGAAAGGACAGCTAAATGCATAAATCTAAATGCAATGTAAGACTTCTGACTAAAATAGCATGGTTTGCATGGTTCACAGCTGTGATGTTAGGTTATTGGCCTTTCTCACCCAACTTCATGTTTTAACAGAAAATACTTCAGTATAGGAATGACAACTGCACTTGTCAACACAGAACCTGTCAATCTGTGCTCATTCTAGTGTGTCTAGAGCAGCAGGGATCCTTACATTACTCTGAAGAGCATTGGCATTCTTTGCTAGGACCAGTGGTATGCTGTCATACGGGAGGAGGTAACGGTTTGGGATATTCTTATAGCCAGTCATGCTGGCAATGGCCTGAGATTTCTTAACAAGTGTCACAAGCATCATATCCAGTGGAGAATGGTACTTGGTCTTCATCTTCTCATAGTCTTTCTTGTACTCCCGCTGTTCAGGAATATTTCAGAGGATCAAAAATGTGACTATTAGTACAGAAAAAAACTTCAGGATTGTGTATCGAAGTTATCAGTAATGCACTAGCTAACCGTACCTCACTTTGGATCTTAGCAACATGTACTGAATGCATGATCTTGGGGTCATCTTTGATGCTGAGGGCCCCAATCATGTGTCCTCTGTTCTTCTCATATTCCTTCTTGTATTTCACCTAAAATTAAAGACCATATTGGTGTCACAATTTCCAAATATTTTTCATTGTTTTGTTACACTGTCAGGTAAACAACCCAAATATCCCATTTACTTACATCGCTGGCAATGTTAGTGTGAGCACGGGCTGCAAGGATCGAAATTGCATCTCCTTTCACCTCAAATTTCTTTGCTTTTGTTTTTTCCCATTCAAACTTGTAACACGTCTGTGAACATGAAATAGAGAAAATAGTGCATTATGATCAGGTTTCAGTTCAATGCACTGCTATGAGTGAAGATCGAATTAACTTACATCACTAAGGTTATACGCATTAACTCTAGACTGAATGAAGAAAGGGTAATCAGGAGGGAGGTAACACCTAAACTTCTCCTTCTCATACTTTTCCTTGTAGTTGAGCTGTAAAAAGGAGAAAAAAGTGTCAATGATAATATATTCTACACCAAATGTATAATTACAATGGCTAATAAAAATGTAATCTTACATATCATGTTCATACACAATTATATATATATATATATATATATATATATATATATGTATCATATTGCCCTAGTAAATTTCCCCATATTTCCCATGATTGTGGTGTTCAGTGAAACAGGATGAACTCGATGAACACCACTAGATGGCTCCTCTGTCTCAAAAGGATTGGTTAGTTGTTTATTAGGCTTTGACTGCCTGTGACTTACCACTCAAACTCGAAATAGCACAAACGACAGCTCTAATAATATATCTAGGGATTCACTCTTTTGTCAGCAGCACTGAGATGACAACTGTGCTCTAATAATGAATGAGGGGATTCTTCTAGGGCAACATTTGACAAGGTCAACGGACCACCTGGTAAACTTTTTACTGTTTCTTTGGTTTTATTTAGTCATAATAATTAAAGCTTTTTACGTACATCGCTCAGCTGTTTGGCGTTGATGGCAGCTTGCATTAGAACAGGTGAGTCTGTCACCTGTGTGAACTTCACCTTGTCTGGATGTTGACGATAAACTTTCTGCAAACACACACAAAAATCACCTAATGTCATGTTCTGTACCCATCCCATTAAAGTAGGTATATATATATATATACTTACATCTTGACATTGTTGAAGCTTCTTATTGGCTTCATATTCAGGTGTCATAGTTTGAGGGAAGAAACATCTCGCCTTCATGTCCTCATAATCAGCTTTGTAGATTTGCTTTTAAAAGACAGAGAAAGCAAGTGTGAATATACACATACATTTTTTTTAAATCAAGAAGATGAAAATATACACATAAGTACATTAGGGTAACTTACATCATTCTTCAATTCTTCCATCTTCTGGCAGTGAACTGTAAATATATCTTCATAGCTACCAACATAATGACCCTTCACCTCATTTTCATACTTTTCTTTATAACGGACCTGAGGAAAGAGAACAATATAAACTTGAGATATGAGGAAATATCAGATGTTTGCAACAAATTAGGAAATCGTCACTCACATCACTGAACTTCTTCAATACACTGTCCATCTTGAATTTGGGAGTGTCACAGTAATTGATGCTGAATACCCGTGCTTTCTCATAATTAGCTTTATATACATTCTAGAAAAGGCAAAAGAAAGGCATGTCAGTAACGAGTCAACAATTTCGAGATATAAACTACATTTATTTCAATACAGGTTTGTTTAAATTCTCAAAATAACACCTTGAGTAAATGATGAGAGGACACGCTTTATAATACTCATTTTGAAATCTTTAGGATCGTTTTGGTTTAATGTATGTGCCAAACAGTGGCCACTCAGATAGAACCCCATTCAATTATCAGGTCTAATGAGATGTGATCATTTTAAATGAGCTGCATATTCACACTAACTGAATTATAAAGCTATAACCCACACCATTATTCAGACATTAACACGAGCATTGCTAAACATCTTTAGTTTTTAGAGAAGAACTCACTGTAACATCTTTGGTTTTGTCAATGTTTTCAGTATTTGTATTTCGCTAAATAATTTATTTCAGCTGCCTTGTGGCAATATTTATTATGCACAACCTTAGACCATAAACATTTCCTGGCAAAGCGGACCACTTTAATGATTAAGATCTGGTTTAACACACATACATCACTCAAGATGGTGCCTGCGTATCTCAGCTGTCTGAGAAGGGGGTTCTCTGTAGCAGGGAGAACGTTGTAATCGGACACTGCTTTTGTCTTCTCATAGTCCTTCTTATATTTGACCTGTTGAGGTGGAAAAATGCATATATTAAATGACAAACGGTTGTGAAACTGATATGACTCATGGGTTCTTCTTGCACTGTTTAGAGATTATTTAGGACTCAGAGTTTTTCTTTCATAGTTTCTCTTTTTATTTTTTAAGTCAACACAAAACATTCACAACAAGTCCAGTAAATAAAATTTGATACTCATCCCTGGTTTCTTTTATAGCTACCGTGCATAAAAATACTCGGGATCTAATCCTCTTTGTTTTTTCATGTCCTCTCTTGTGATGCAGGCAATGAGAATTAGTAAGCAGGGATCAACAGAGATAACCAGATCAGACATGCGAATCTCTGGATTGACTCATGATCTGTTTAAAGAGTCATCACAGGAAGGTTGCTTCCATACAATGAGAAAAGATGTCTAAAAAAAGTATGTCTATCAGTAAGTACTACCTCACTTTTATTTTTAATTAGGAGTCAATGCACAAATGGCATAATGTTTTAAAGCTTTTTTACATTTTCTAAAAACTAAAAACATTCCGCTTATGTCCAAGTTTAAATGACAGAAAATACCAGCTTTTCGTGTGTTATCAGATTTACAGACTCCATTATATGCGCGAAGAAAAAAAATGAAAAAACTGTGTAAATAAATTCTAAAAAACTTACCGTACTTGCAGCTTCACGGGCCTTTTTATTAGAAGCGTATGTTGGTGTGTCTGTTTGCATGAAATAAATTTGGTCTTTCATGTCTTCAAAAGCAGACGTATATTTTTTCTGGAAAGAAATCAAAGTGACACTCAGCTTTTTTTGAATGATTTTAATATTAATATTTTGATATTCATTTACTTTGATAAATGCATTTATTTGAACTATTCTAACAGAATATGGTTTTGAAGCATGCTGGGTTTCTTGCACTTACGTCGCTGATGTTGTCCATAACCATTCTAGCAACAGCGATATCAAAGTAAGGGGTTTCACACCATTTGCCCTTGACGTTCTTGTTGTAATCCTCATGATATTTAAGCTGTGAGGAATTAAAGTGTTTTTCATTATTTTTATATTTTACATGTCATTCCCAGAGACTATTTTGGCAAGCACAATCTATTCTTGCAGGGACAGAAGATATTTACATGATTTTCAGATCCTGATGTTCACATTGTAAAATACAATACAATACAAAACTAAAATAAATACAAATAAAATGTAATACTGTAGACCAAACCACTCCACTGGTGTAAGTCTGATAGATGGAAACTAAAAAAAAGGACCCTTTATTAACACTTCAGGAAAATGGAAATTGATTCAGAAGGCACGAAAACCACGGAAGTCATACATTACTACGATTGGTGAAGTTTTTCTTGGCCAGTTCCACCTCTGGGGGATCAGCCAGACTCGTGTACTTTGCCTTGCGCTCATCATGGCCCTTCTTGTAAACAATCTGTAAAGGTGGAGCACAACAGTTTTTTGAAACAAGGGCAGTTCTAAGAGCAATAAGAGCACATGTAATAGTATTTTTAACAGGGATAATAAAATAAAAAAATTAAATAAATAAATTTACTTTAGAGACAAAAAAGAGGTGTTTCCCCAAATTGTTTCAGTGGATGCCAAAACAATTGAATGATAATTGTTCTAGCACAGTAAAATATCACAAGTTTACTCACATCACTGAGGACTTGTTGGGCCTTGGCCACCCTGCGCAGTTCTGGGCTGTCACTGTATGGATAGTACATGGTTTTATCATCATCCCATGCCTCTGTGTACAGTTTCTGGTAGGGATATTCAATCATTGTAGAGGGTAAATCAGCCAGTAATGACAGTATAACTATCACTTTAGTGCTTATCTACTACTAAGACAGGAATCAGAGGTCTACCTTGCTGTAATTCGCTGCATTCTTCACAGCAAGAACCAACTCAGGGGCATCGGGAGGGAGCAAGTACTTATCCTTGGTCTCATCCCATTTTTGCCTGTACAGAACCTGGAAAAAGCATATGTAAAGAACTTATGTTATGACAATAAAAAACACAAGGAAAGGAATCAGGATTTCACTAGTTGTTGGGTAGTCACTGTCTTGACACAAGCACTTACTTTGCTGATGAGCTCAGTGGCGTGCTTCACATGGGCAATCTCACGAGCCTCACCATCATAAAGGCTGGTGGTTTTGGCCTTCAGTCCTTCCATACGGTATTTCACCTGGGTTACCAAAAGAATTCATGGTCAGTTAAATTTACAACATCTGCTAGAATTAAGAAGTGTCTGGTTGTGGTTTATTAGGAGATCTAAACTAAGGAGGTTTCAAAAAAGCATCAGTTAAAACACCCCATGCAAACATATAGATCTTGCAAACTATATTCTGACAGATTGAAAAGTACAGATATGATTCATCAAGGGTACATACCTCACTGAGCTGCTCCTGGGCCTTTTTGATGCGAATCATCTCAGGTGTTTCAGCCGAAATGTCATAGGGCTGTCCCTTTGATTTTTCATATGCCTCCCTGTATTTATTCTAAAAAAAACATACAAATTCAGTTTGCATTATAGAGCAGTCAAGATAATACAGGTAGCGTGATTTTTTTTTCAGGATTCCGTCACTTTTCATTAATTTAATGCATTCTAGTTGAATAAAAGTATTAATTTAATTTATTATTATTAACTTACTGGCTCAAAACCTTTGAATGATCATTTGAATCAAACCCCTACTGACTCTAATTCTACCTAATATCTTTTTTTATTCCAATGGTTCTCAAACTGTGGCCTGCAGACATGATGTGGTAACATTAATTTTATGAGAAATTGCTTCTGTTGTCTCACTTTAATAATTCAGTTCACAGTTATGAGTATCATTTGGGATCATTAACAGTGGTGGTCTAATTAATTTCAATGAAATTAGAACAAAACAGCGGTCTAGGAAACTGGATTAATAGCACAAAATATTTTCTTTGTCATTTGCTTACATGGCTGTACTGGTCAAGCATCTTCTGACTGTGTGCCAGGTAAGGAGTCATGAACTTGGAGGTGTCCACCTTCACCTTCTTCCTAACTGCACGTTTGGGAAGGCCACCAGGTCCAAGCTTAAAAAATAGCAAGCAGCATTTAAGACAGATGCACATGGTTTAGAGCAACATCTCTAACTTTACAGAATTTCATCACTGAAAGCCAAACCGTTTTAGGGAACGTTACATCACTTTATGGGGAACAGTTCTGGGGGACCAAAACACCTAATTTTCGAAAATTATACCCAACTTTCCAACACTTACCTTCAATGTCCTCTGCAAACACTAATTTGTTTGTTTACCATGCAAATTAGTATTTTACTTTTTATGACAGATGAGTGAAAAGGTTATATAAATTTGATATTTCACTGACAGGTCAGTAACTTAGTATTGGCTAGACAGGTATTTCATTAACATGTATTTTAAAAAAACATGCAGGAAAAACTACAAAAAATGCACTTTTGGGACAGGCAAACCAAGTGCATTAAGCATAGGTTTTACCACATGCTACAGCTTTAGACAGACATAAACTAAAGTAAACATCACATTAACTCACATACAGAAAGCTCTATTAACACAACCTCACTGTCATCACTGGCAGTTGCATGGCTCTGAATCATGGGGGCTATTTTTTGTAAATGTGCTACTCTCACAACTTAAAGAACTTACTTATTCTGTTTTCATTGACTCATGAATTGTTAAACAAGGGAGTTTGTTTAATAATCCACTCTTTAAGTCAGTATACCATTTGGATAGATCTTACTAATAAAAACTAAACTAGGTGAAAAGAATACGGAATAGCCCCCATGGCATGTGGAAGGGACACAGATCCGTTTAACCAAGGTAGATCATTTACCTCAACACCATGAGACATTGAGGTGGTCGAGGTGGTGATTGTTGGACCCTCTTCATAGTAGTACTATAAATATAGGAAAAACTCTGGGCTTTCAAAATGATGGTCACACACTTCTGGAAAACACTACAATCTAGGAAAGTGACTTTTTCCTGCTCTGGTTGTCATAGACTGTTTAAAACAACCACTGTGAATAGAAATACTCACACACCCATACAAGTAACATTTTAAGCTTAACATATCAAAAATAAATTTGCAGCTATGTACTATAGATTGCAAAACAACTTTGCATAAACATTATTCCAATAATAATAATAATAAAAAGCAGAATAAATAATTATTTATTTATTTTGGTTTTGTAAAGAGCCCTGCACATGACATGTAGAGGGAAAAAAACAGATACTGTGGCTTTAAATTAAGAATTTGTTCCCATAATTTACAAATTTGTGGTCACATAGTACAAGTTTGATCCCTTTTTCCCATGATTGGGAACTATTTCTTAATTCGTGGCCATGATATCCTATTTTTTCCCCCACATGTTCTCTGCTTGGTAATTTGGGGCATTAAAACCAAAAAATAATCTGTGGTATTGCTTCTGACCAATTTTGGTCTTTCTAAACAAAACTAGGCTATATTGATCTATAAACATGTTGTTACTTAAATATTAAACTTTTTCCCCACAGAATGTTGTTTCCTCCTCTTCACTTGCTTTAAATTGAATATCTCAGCAGTTGTTTAGGGAATAAAAATACAGTAATGCTGTTGTTTTCCCAGCGGACCTCTGACTATGACTGACAGAGCCGAATGACTGGCTGGTGCTAAGAACATTTTAGCACCCTAATGACCTCACCACTATTATTATTTGCAGCTAATGTTATTGCCATGGTAGTAAATAGAAACAGCAGGTCAGGGAACAAATTCCAACACAAACACTCACATACATGTCTGAAAGCAGTGTATCAAATTCAGCCATACACGTGACTCCTGAACTGTCTAGAGAATAAACTATCCCTACTGCTATTTAGTCAGATATCATGACAGAATCTCTCAAACAGTAATTGGCTGCCACATCACAGAAGGCTTCAAATAATGTGAAACCAGAGCAGGAAAAAAACATCCCAAAACTATGAATTTACAGGAGCTAGAGGCTTCTTTATTTGGACCAGTGGATAGCAGAAATACATATGTTTTAAGATCTTATGATTTGTATATACTTTTCCACTTAACAGACAAGATACAGGAGATGGAGAGTGGTGAATATTTGATAAAATACGTAGTCAATCAAAATCTCTCTCTCTCTCTCCACCACTTACAGATATTTTTTTCCACAGGTCCTCCCCCAAAAGCATTTTAACAGCATGACGTTAACAGCAAGAGGAGTCTAATTTACAACACGGCTCATCTCATTTGCCTCTCTGCGAGTCTGCCGTAGATGTCCACTTCTATATTTGTATCTCTGGAAAGAACAACTCAGCCATAGCTGAAGGCTGCTTTTCCATTAATGGGGAGAAAAGCATATTAAAAAAAAATCACAAAACTTTGCCTAAATTTGAGATACAATTTTTTATTAGTGCTCCATTATTTCTATAAAACACTATAACCTGTAAATAATAA
This sequence comes from Sinocyclocheilus rhinocerous, assembly GCF_001515625.1. Taxonomy (NCBI): domain Eukaryota; kingdom Metazoa; phylum Chordata; class Actinopteri; order Cypriniformes; family Cyprinidae; genus Sinocyclocheilus; species Sinocyclocheilus rhinocerous. Next base: position 822,278 of record NW_015660506.1, on the reverse strand, counting down.
CTTCTGAAAAAAAAAAAGTAAATACTGTTTATCAATTAGCAACAACTGTATTTGAAAAATCAACAAAATATTCAAGAACAAAATGTGAATCTCTGCTTTCCACAGATCCAATGAAAGAAGCCAACTTAATTAACGCCGATGTCTTTCAGGTCCTATTCTAAGTGTAGATGAAAGTAGAAGTGAAATCAGAGCGTATATATTCCAAATTATTCTGATGAGATCTTCTCAAAATGCAAGATGGCGAATTTCCATTTCCTGGATATGTTAAAGGGGAATCCAAAAGCATTTGTTCAAAAAATTCTTTCAAAAGTACCTAATTAATGAGAAGTCAGGTTAATGCAATAGTTTGGTAAACCCCTATAAGATATCCACAACAGAAATGGACACGAAAGTATACAAGGTCTACTTTAACTCTATTTCTCTTGGAAATACTGAATTAAAGTATCAACCTTCTGCTTTCACTCTTCCATTGAACACTCAGACAGACATATTTACAATTCATACAGACAGTATTTCAAGGAATAACATGACAGAAACACATTGAAGTAAACAAAACTGCGGCAAGCTTCAAGAGGAGCTGTGGTTAAATATTGTTGTATTTCTTCAAAATACCACAAAACGTGGAATATGTGCAAAATTATGCTGATTAAGCAATTGTGATTAAATTGACTACATATTTGCTTTGAAATAACACTACATTTTTCTGCTCATAATGAAGCTTGCAGTCGATTTAGTTGCTCTGAACAGAACATAATCCCAGTGTTAGTATAAAAGTTGAGAGTATTATATCTAACAATGGTTATTTCCATTCAGGCTTGTTTGGTTTGATCAGGAAAAAAATACATTAGCATGTTCATAATAAGACCTTATTATCAGATTATGACAAACTGCTGCAGGGGTCATTACATAACTGTCATGTGAATGATGGTTTGCCACATATGTAATTGACATCTCGTTATGGTACTAAATGTAGCACATCTATCGAAAAGACTGCATTGATACATTGATTACTGGGAATAAAACATGCATTGAAGGGAATTCACTGTACTAGCCTCCAAGGAAGAGGTCATTTGAAATGGGATCCAATGCTAATCATATACGACATGGCAGCTTCTACTGAACTGGAGTATCATAGATCACTATTCATAGGGTTCGCCACTATACCTATAGGATTGAGTTCTATGAAGCGTTAAGTTGAAAAGCCTATATATATTCAAGGGGCAAAGCAAAATAATGTACAGCAGCATTAGTGTCATTCTTTCAATGAATGAGGGGACAACCTCTAAACAGATGATAAAATATGGATTGCAATGAATCAGATTTGTATCTTACCTCCTCCACAATCTCTTCTTCATACTCTTCTTCTGATGCCATCTTCAAACGGATTTAGTGAGTCTACAAGCAAATTAAAAATGGTCAGACACTAGCAAGGCTAATCGGTATAGTACATATGTAACTAAATACTAACAGCATTAAACTAATTTCTGTTGCAGACGATGAGAATTAAACAGCTTTTTTGAATACTTTTTAAGGCAGTGACCCTCACTGAAGGATTTCACTTTCAGTAGGACTTGAAGGACACTCACAATGTTCACAATACAACAGGAATAATCTGTCAATTTTAATATTTAAGTTAAAGAACCAAACTAAAAAGTGTAGAAGCTGACGTACCTTTACAATAGAAGGTTACAGTAGAATTTCAGCAACCCTACTGTAAAGAAAGGTGTTCGCTTTCCATCCACTCGTGTCCCAATCTGCTATTCCACTTTATGTATTCCTGCAAACTTAAACAAAGACAAAAACGTGTCAGTTTTCTTCTGACTGAGCTGATGCTTTAGTGTGGGTGGATCAACAAAAGCAAAAATCCTAATTTTGTGCTGAAATCTTTCTGCAGGCCTTGGTAGGTGAGAGGGTTTGACACCTAAGACCCCCCAAAACGCTGCGCCTCTTGCCTGAAGCCTTCCGACAGCTGCTCTGAATCACTCCAGCTATTTGTCATGTAAGCCAATACTGTGGGCTGATTGGCTGGCTTTGTTTAGCTAGTGGAGCTCCAATGCCTTCTGAGGCTGGAGGTTAAATTTAGGTCTGACCACTAACTACCCTTTTTTAGGACCCAACTCCCAGAAAATTACATAAAATGATGGTTTTCTATGCATTTTCATCTGAAAGATTGAGAGGACTGTGGATGGGACTTTAACAAACTCCTGCCCATGAGGTGAGGTGCTTCAGATAGTCTTCCAGGAAGAACAAAGTCCAGGAGTAAGTTCCAGCTTTGAGTAACTGGTAAATTGGTTGTTCTTGCAATGATTGCCAATAAAGCCAGATGATTCTTATCAGGCCTTGGTTTATGGACCAGTATTGTCCTGAGCATCACTTCCATCTACCAACAGGCTGTAGAAGATGGTCAATCCAACTGAGCAGGTCATGCAAAGAGTGCTAGAGAGTGAAATCTGGTGTGCGGTTTGATTTCGTGGTTTTTCCTTTGCTTACCGGTGACTTTAAAGTTAAAACGTTTCCCAAGCTGCCAGAGCCTCCCCAACTCTTCCCTCCTGAGAAACGCTGGGCAACAGGTCACAGCTGCAACGGCACTCCGGTTATCATGTGCTCCTATTCACCAATCAGTGGCCAGTATTCTCAGGTTTCAAAAGCTAAATATACATTAGTGACCCTTCAGAAAAGTGCACCTGTTCAGCAAATCATCAGCAACACAACAGTGAGGAAGAGAAAAGAAAACACTGTAAAATACCTGTTTTCTGTGAATGAGGGAATGCAGGGATGTAGAATTCTCAAAGATGGAGTTCTATGGGGGTATGTATCATTATCAGGAGTAGTAGAGATCCTGGGGCACAATTAGGTTTTCTCTGTGAAGACGTCCAGAGAAACTTCTTGAGGTCACTGGTTTGCATCCAAGTGTACATGGAAAACAGAGGCTGAAATCAGGTCACGGCTGGGGGCAAGAGGGAAATAAACTGTCGACTTGTCCATCCAATTACAAACATCTAGAGCGATTGAGGATCAGAAATAGATTCTCAGTCAATATTCTATCTATAGGCACTATACTCGATGCTTGTGCACATTCCATCAAACATGCATTACATAGCTCAGTACAATATAAATCTTCACATATTACCTTTGGATTTTCTTTTGGATTTTGGCTAAATGTTCTTTGACTGTATTCTTGACCAGACATGTCTGTAGTAAGTCCTATTTGGTAAAGTATTCTCATACAATTTGTAGCAATTGACTTGTTTTGTGTTTGTTAACACCAGAGTGGGAATTATAGGGGGTCTGACCACCCTAATTAAGGGTTTAAGTCTGGTAAAAGCAGTTTTCCTTGACAATATTTCAGAACTTATGCAAATGTGTATTTTTTTATTAGCTGTTCAGATTCAGAACTAACTTAGCGATGACTGATTCGTGAATGAATCACTCGTTTGATGAGGTCTGAATTAGTTCACCAGTCAGTTTGATTAGCTCGGACGGTTAACTCAAGTACTGAATTGTTGGCAGCGGTTTTTCACACCGTTTATACTTATAAGACAGAAACCAAAAAAGAGTGCCAAGGTGAATATTTACCTAACGTTACAATCCATTGTAGGCAACAAAAAAGTTGCAAAAGTCACTTTTTTAGAGGAAGCAGTTCTTTATTGCGCGTGCATATTCTGCAGATTCTGACTCTCTACTGCACGGAAAGACAATTTATGTCGCTATATCCATAATAGTATTAAAATACGGGCACACTTTTTTAATGGCGGCTGTGAAAGGTTACAACGCCCCTACGAATGTAGGCTACAGCAAATAAGCGCCAAGCTGGCGGTAACCATAGCAACAGTAAGCCGCTCTCGTGCTTTTCCATTGGGATCAGTTTTAGGAAATAATGATAAAGATAAGTACTCCTTTTTATGCAGTACTTTACTTTACACACCACAAATTGTTTAAAGTTTTTTTTTTTCTTTTTTGATAATTCAACTTTAGCTAACAACCAAAATTAAATAAAAATTGGCGAACTTTGACAGGCTGCTCCTGAAAATTAAATAACCTTTTAATGACAACAGGCCGTTCTTTCAGTTATTTTAAAACCCCTTGAAAATTATTATAATTCACAGCACTCTTTTAAGATTATCTAAGGGTGACTCATTAAAAATTTTAGAAAAAAGTGCCGCTACAGATGTCTGCAATACATCTCTAAGTGCTTCTGCAGACAGACAGCTGCTATCTCACCCTTCTGTGCTCTTTGGTGTGTAATCTAATCCTGACGAGCATGTTGTAGTATTAAAACTATTCAGGGACACAAAAATACAGCTGACACTATTTTTGAAGCATCCTGAGTGGCAGCAAGGGGGTATAATGATGTTCAGGCACAGAGGCCATAAGCCTATTTCCTATAGCCCATTATATCCCTGTGTCTTGAGGAGGAACGGTTTGAACAATACACCTTCAGACACATGATTTAGCCTACAACGATTTTAATAGTGATGTCCTCCAGCCATTCCCCCTCAGAAGTCCTGCTGTACTCCACATCTCCATTGTGGGGCAGCGTGACCGAGCTGAATGACAGAAGCAGCTGCGACTGTGTCAGCTCAGTGTTTCCCACTGTCCTCATACTTAAACAGTGATGGACAAGCTCAATGCTCATCTCTGCAAGACCTAGCACTGACACTGATCACATCAATGCTCAAATTTACTTGTTTATATGCAGTGCAAATTTGCAAAAACAAAAAACAAAAAATAAAACCCTCACCTCCGGTCTATAACTTTAAAAATTAAATTCTAATAATTTATTCTAATCATTTAAAACTTTTTAACCAATTTGCAGAATTTTCACAATGTATTTTATGTATGTGGCATAACAGGGTTAACAGATGCCAGGAGATTCACAGACCAGGGTTATTAGAGCTAACTAAAACATCAAAACGTTACCTGAAATAAAAAAAATGTTATAACTGAAATAAGATATATATAGAAAAACTTTTTTTCCCAGGTAGTTGCAACATTTGTAATTTTCATTTAAATCAATGCACTAAAATAACTAAAACATAAATTAAATTAATACAAATATATTCATATATTAAAATAATAATAAAATAAATAACAAAACAAAATTACTAAAATGTAACTAACATTAAAATGAAAACAGAAAATATAAAAAATAGTTAAAAATATTAATAGAAACGAAAAGTACCTCAATTATTTAAAAAAAAGACAAGCCAGCATTAATAATAAAACAAGAAAAGAAAATATATGGAGAGAAGTAGCGAGACTTTTAAGCTATATTTTATATTATATATATTTTATATTAAGCTATATTCAGTCACACCAGAACAGTCTTCATATTAGTTGAGATAATATCTTGATAATATCAAAGATTGGACTAATCAGAACACTGAAAAAAAAAAGGTAACATCTAAATTAACTGATTGAATAAATAAATTAGCACCACTGAATCAACATAAATACATCAATTTATACCAACAAAACTAAAAGCAGATAAAAATAGCTTAGTAACACTTTAGTTTAGGGACAGATTCTCCTATTAACTAGCTGCTTAGCTTGCATATTACTAGCATATTGGCTGTTTGTTAGTACTTATAAAACACATATTAATGCCTTATTCTGCACAACCATATTTTAGATCCCTTAATCCACCCCATACCTAAACTTAACAACTACATTACTAACTATTCATAAGCAGCAAATCAGGAGTTTGAGTCAAAAGTTGTAGTAAATAGTTATAGTTAATAGTGAGTATTGGTCCCCAAACTGAAGTCTGACCATTAGCACTTTAAGGTAACAATCGCAGGTTACCACTTTTTTCAGTGTACATACTAAGAGGATGGAAAGCAATACTGGGAACAGGTAAAAACATGTATACTGTTGACTGAGCTTATGCACAATTCTTCAGTACAGTGGTATGAGGCTTTGAAGCTTAAAAGCTGGAAAAAACAAGTAGGTAATGGGGGGTGGGGGGGCCTGAACAGCTGAGGATGAGTATTAAAACACCTTCTATGACTCCTCGTTTAAATAAAACCACATCTCTCATTCTGGAAAACAAAACACTGGCTCACAGATGCAGATACTGTGCCAGAGAAAACCTGTATATGACTCATGAAATTAAACTTAAAATATAATTAACTATGTCTGCACGAACATCATCTTCAAATGCCAGAAAGTAGGTGAGTTTATAGAAATAGCATTCTGTCATGGTAGTGGAAATGTCAATGCGCAATGTGTTTTTTAAATGTTATAACAAGCACACTAAGAGTTTATGAGTATTAACAGCCTCATCCATATGTTGTCCTGCTTCAGATGGATACAAAAATAACTATCAGGCTAATGGTATCTCACATTATTAGGCACTGATGTTCTGCATGAGATCATCTTTTGGAGACAGTCAGTCGAGGGTCAAGGACTCTTCGTTGTGGAGAGGAGCAGCATAACAGCTCAACAATACCAATTAATGGCTAATGTAAAGAAAATGTACCACTAAATAAGGTAACAAGGTTAGAGAAACAATTTTTCTAAAATCTGCTCTAAAATATCCTGAACAGTGGTACCTGCCATTTATTCTGGCATTGATGCCATACGTACATATTCCTTGATCAGATTTTAAGCAACAGATTTTAAGTTTTAAAGTCCATTGTGTTTGCTACCAGTGACACCAAATTCAATTACAAAAATAATCTATCCACATTAGAAATATTTTAAAATAATAATAAAAAAACACTTTCTCATTACATTTAAATTTAACTACACTCTTAAACATAAAGGTTCTTTATTGGCATTGATGGTTCAATGAAGAACATTTAACACCCATAGATCCTTTCCATTGCACAAAAGGTTCTTTATAGTGGAAAAAGTTTTTTTTCTCTCTCTCTTTTATAAATGTTCTTCAAACTGAAAATGGTTATTTTAAGAATTGTTTACTGAAAGGTTCTTTGGGTAACCAAAAATTTTTCTTTTGGAACCTGGTTTTTAAGAGTGTACGTAAACGTATTAAAGTGTTCTGTTCTTATTAAAAATATTATGTGTATGGGCTGTGGTATGTACTGAAAAACTATGATTTTAGTATAAAAGTTCTATCCTCCAGATTAAGTTCAGTTCTTTCTTAAACGCATCACTTTTTTTTCTTTCAGGTTAAACAATTAAACAAATTAAATTCCTTTTTAACAATTAAAATGAGAAGTTTCCTTTCAAACCATGTGTCGCCCCCTAGAGGTAGCAAAGGAGCTGTGACAAATAACCTAATAGTTCAACCTTGTCAATTTGTACAGTGCTTAAAGCTCTGTGGGGGAAAATCTGTAAAGAATTAAAGTGTGAAACATCTATCATGACAGATAAAAACACTTTATTTAGTTGTATTTTACATGAGTGCAGTCTCCTCTTGCATGGTAATGTGTCTCCTCAGTCCAGAGGAGACAGAGTCAGGCGCAGGCACAAGGTTAATGAAAATACTGAACTGTACACACTGGGCAACACCATGTCAGCTAGCTGGGCAGAGCAGTGAGGCCACTCCAGGTAGGGTTCCACTCAGCTAGGGACAAGTCCTCTTAGTCCAAGGTCTGTGCCACCCTATTACTCTTTCAATGGCCATTCGTGAAGAAAAACACTGGGTTTATGCTGTCTCGCAAGTCCTGGATTTTTTAGCTAGTTAGTTGCAGATTGTCTGTTCACAGTTCTCAATAATCTGTAATAAATTAATCAGACAAGTTCTGGTGACGTCGCTGGGTCACCTTCACAGTGAGCGACAACCGGCCTCCACGTCCGGTGGGAAAGACAGAGAGAGCACACTGCTATCTGAGGTCAAAGGTCATCTTACTCGCAGCCGTGACATCATCCATTCTAGACCCTGGCAGAGCCTGCAGACAGGAAAGAGACATTCAGCTCAGCCAGTTAACAATGCTCCTTTTTCTTTCGTTCTGTAAATCGGCCAAAGAAAGACATTTGTGCTTTCTGTCTGTTAGTCAGAGAACAGAACTAATGACCTTGGCCATAAAATGAGGAGCATTTGGGTCTTTTCAGCAAATATTGATGTCCACTCATACTTTCCATTATTATATTCACTGACTTTCTGGATCATATTACGGCTTTTAACATATTTTAGACATCATTTTCTGTGCATTCTGGTATCTGTATGCATCCACAGAGCAGTCAGAATGGAGTTGGAAAGGTACAATTTGAATTTGCTTTGATACATTTTGTGAAATTTTTCTTTGGCCAGGGTTGTCTATGAAAGCTCATTTACACCAAATAAGAAACAAAAGCCATGCTTTGGCAAATCATAATTATGACATAGAAATCAAAATTATGATATAGCACTACTATTATATATATATATATGATATATGTCCACTTTTTGTCATAATTTTTCATTTTTTGTCAATGATGTTTTATCTCATTTTAACTTTGTCATAATTTTGACTGCCATAATTATGACTTATCTCAATTTCAAATATTTGTCATAATGATGACATAAAAAAGACAATTTCTCAGATATTTGTTCTATAATTAATTATGACCAAAAATGCAAACATCATTAAATTATGACAGTCAAAATTATTCATATTATATCTTTTATGTCACAATTTAAACTTATGTCATAATTATGATTTACCAAAGTAAATATGGCAGAAAGGGGCATAGTTCCACAGTTATAGTTCCAAAGTTCTTGTTTTTTTAATAAAAACAAGCATGGACTGGAAAAACAAGGACATGTCTGCATTTGTCTGATAACAATTGCTGTTTATGCAACTTTTAGATATCTAATACTGACTCATCACTTCTTATCGATGCTAGTCCTATTTTCAGCCAAAATGACTAGAACAGCAGACTTTGACACAATCTGTGACTCATTACATCTTCTCTACGGATGGTAAAACAATAACATTTAAGTGGATCTTTGGATTACATGTGGCTCTGTAGGTTTCTGTGGCCTTACCCTTCTCCAGTGAGGGCACAGCAGGCCTGGATGTGCCACTGGTGGTCTTTGACAGAGGTAAGCTGAAGACTCTGGGAAATCTCAGCAACAGTCATACAACCCTTCACATCTTGCTTGTTGGCGAAAATCAACAAACCAGCTTTTTTCAGATCCTAATAAAGAGAAAAGAGGAATTGAAATCATGTAGCGTGATGACACAGAAGAGAAAACCAGACATTCTCAGAACAATCCTTTCAGCAAATATGTGAACAGTACCAGTTCTCATAGTGACATACATATACTCGCCTCATGGCCTAACATTCTGTAGAGCTCCTCTCTGGTCACTGAGATTCTCTCTCTGTCTGTGCTGTCCACGACCACGATCACAAACTACACAGGAGAAACGTGTTGTGTTGAGACATTCTCTTTATAATTCCTGATAACTTTACAGCTGTCCCTGTGCGTCTACCTCTGTGTTAGTGTAGTAAGTGTTCCAAGAGGAGCGTAGTGATTCCTGTCCTCCAATGTCCCACATAAGGAAATGCGTATTATTGACCACAATCTCTTCCACATTGCTGCCTATGGTGGGTGAAGTGTGCACCACCTCATTCATAGAGCTGGAGATTACAAAAATGACATGAGCATGAAAAGAACTATCAAATAGTGTTGTCAAATACGAAAACACTGCAAATTAGGCTGTAATTTGCATGATATAACCATACCATTGTGTAAACGTGTGTGTATATGTTTGGTGTCAGTTTGTTATTTTTTAAAAAAGAAATGAATACTTCTATTCAACAAGGACACATTAAATTGATCAAAAGTGACAGTATAGACATTTATAATGTTACAAAAGATTTCCATTTTAAATAAATGCTGTTCTTTTGAACTTCTATTCATCAAAGAAACATGAAAAATGTATCACAGTTTCCACAAAAATATTAAGAAGCACAACTGTTTTCAATATCAGCATTTCTGAATGATCATGTGACAAAAATAAAATGATATTAAAATAAAACAGTTATTCTAATTTGTAATAATATTATTGTTTTTACTGACCCCAACTTTTAACTGGGGTTTTAACTGCTTAAATCAAGAATGGACTACTAAATGTATAACTGCTAATAAGTGCAATACTTACAACTGATAAAGTATGGTGGTCTTTCCTGCATTGTCCAGCCCAACAATAATGACTTTGTGCTCTGGCAGAAAAACAGGAAGACAGTTAAATGTTTTAGAAAACACTTTTGATCGTACCCAGCATTGCAACCATTCATCTTTGATTTTAACTGATGTCAAATTAGCTAGAATATTTAATACACAAACATTTGTAAAACCGACATTTGAACGTGTTATTGAGCAATGTGTCATCCTATACAGTAACTCAAAGTATAATGGGTGGAGTCAAAGTCTTCTCACAATAGCAAGGAACGGAGCAGATCTAAACAACTGAATAATGGCCAAACCCACACAGTAAAATATGCTGCATGTCTCAAACATGTTTTAGGCTTGAGACCAATAGATCCAGCCCAGCTCCTGCCCTTAAAGGAACTGTTTAATACCGACATTAATCACAGTACATTTTACACATTCAACTTACTGTCTAGTCTTAAAAAGTTGTGAATTTGCCATAAAACAATAAATAATATATAATAACAAAATATATTATGAACCAGTTTAGTAGTTGTCAAACCTTGCAGAAAATACGCAGAAAGTTAAGATCAGAGGGTACACTGTCAACAGCAATGACCGAAGAGTTTTTTACTCAAAAAGGTCGAATTTTTCTATTGCCCATTAAGCATGATTTGATAAAGTATTGACGTTAATTAGACCCAACTTTGGCCAGCTGTATAATCAGGCTGTAAATATCAGGTCAGCTGAAACTACTGCTTCTTAAAACACCACCGATTTAAAAAATGGACCCCTGGCCAGCATCTTGGTGATGTTTCTCAATTTTAATATTACTATGATTATTACGCTGTGCAGCACCATTATTAAGCACGTTGCAACCAAATTCTAAGTGACTCCAGATACAGTTGTTTGCACCTGCAAAAGCATCAAAGGCATTAGAGACAAGGTGATGTGGGAACTTTGAGTGTGTGTAAAGGTGGCTGAATAGTTTCCACAAGAGAAAATAATGCTTAGTTGCAACAGAACTGTGCAGTTTATCAAGCACGACAAAGGGCAAGAAACACATGTAGAGCTAATGCAAATATCTTAATCTAATTTAACTGACTGCCACATGCAAAACAGTCAGCACTTTTTTTCATCAGCACTATCTGATGCGATTACAATTTGGATAAAACCATTAAATAGAAAAGGGGAAATTAAATCAGCATCCACAGACAGGATGTGAGGAAACATTTGAAGACTTGCTGTGATTCCTATATCTACTGAAACTAACGTGACAAAAATACAACCAAACGATTGATAAATTTGTCATACATGATGCCTGAATATGACTGAGCTATAACCGCAATAGTCTGAGAACAACTGAATTAACCAGTTTAGAAATATTCAGAATTCTCATTACAGGTCATCAATTACAAGATGCCCTGAACCTAATTGACAGAAAATATGAATTGGAGAATAAAGAGAAAGAAACTAAATAGGAAAAACTACCTCTTATCTGAATCAACACCATGAATAGATGTAGGCTACAACAGAAAAAAACACTGCACTTCACCTCACTACTACAGACCTGCATTTGGTATTATTCAAGAACATTCAGACACACCCATTCAGATGTGTTGCAAAATGAGTCACAAGTATGCACACTAGATGTGTCATCATCACGTGCCCACACGGAGGTGCAAAGAATCTGCGCTAAGGATCATGGGAGCCCGAAGTGTCCATCAGTTGTACCCTTCAAAATCCTTCATTCCGAAGGGCCCTTTGAAGTGGCCAGTTTTGAGCACTTCGGTTTGGAACGACCCTTCAATATGGCGGCCATGATTGTTTTCACTCCGAAGTGCCCTTCGGAGGGTGATATATCCCGTTTGGAACGCACCGTACTTCAATGAAATGTTTTGCTTTCTCATTCCTTTTATTCACAAGAACATACAAAATAGCTTAATACCAAGTCCTTGCATTTGTAGTAAAAAAGATCATGGCTAAATGGGACAAACATGAGGTGTGTATCACATTCAAATATACAACTGTGTTGACATTTAGATTTAAAAAGGTGGCTGGAGTCTCACGGTTCCGGGTCTCTCTTTCTATCTGAGCTTGACAAGGTCTCAAAAAAAGAAAAAAAAAAAAGAAAAAACAATGATATCTGTAAATTATCCAGCTTTAATATAAGCTTTTACTTTCTTTTGGAAAACTGTGAAATATGGTTTGTGCATTTTTCAAACCATTCTAGTTTATGCTCCCAAGACACAAGTCATTTGTGCAATTTCAACAACTAATAATCTATGTAACCAGCCAGGCAACTTCAGTCTGTGACATCAGTTCAATCATTTGTAGATGTCACAGCAACAATTCTCAATACCTCACAGAAAAATGTTTCATTTGTAAGGCATTAACACTACATAAATATACAAAAGTAATGCACAAAGCTGACAACTAAAACAAGAAGACAAAACTAGCCGGTTCACCACAGTGCAGGGTAGGCATGGGCCGATTACCGGTTTGAAGGTATACCACGATTTGAAAATTTCACGGTTTCAAAATAAAACCGCTAATATTTTCTGTTATACCGTTCCTGCGGTATGCGCTGTTTTTCATGTCTCCTCAAAGACTGAAAGTGTAGGAATCCCTCAGGTTGAGTGCAGTGTAGAGTAACACGACCCTCCTCCTGTTGGTGCGAGCGAGCAGTCAGTCAGTCACGTGTGTGTAGGATGGCCAAACTTAAGGAGCTTCCCCTGGAACTCACGCGATCGGCAACCGGACGTTTTTTGTCTTATTGCAAGCAACTCGTCTCTGTTCTGGACTTGCACAAACTGCATTGCAATGCAATCATTTTCCAAAATGTAATTT
>NW_015660506.1:781261-805853 GCF_001515625.1 Sinocyclocheilus rhinocerous | reverse complement strand
CTTTCTATTCATCAAATAATCCTGAAAAAATATCACAGATTTCATAAAAATATTATGCAGCACAATGGTTTTCAATATTGATGATAATAATAGGAATGTTTCTTTAGCATCAAATCAGCATATTAGAATGATTTCTGAAGGATCATGTGACACTGAAGACTGGAGTAATGATGCTGAAAATTCAGCCTTGCCATCAAATTAATAAATTACATTTTAAAATATATTAAAATAGAGAAGAGTTTTTTAATTGTAATAATATTTCACAATATTATTGTTTTTACTGTATTTTTGATCAAATAAATGCAGCCTTGGTGAGCATACGAGACTTTCAAAAGCATTAAAAGTATTACCGACCCCAAACTTTTGAACAATAGTAAGTCGCCTTTAATGGTACTGCATCTGACTGTAGGCAACAGTCTCCAGCTCTCATGTTACAAGCTCACCCACATCACAATGATCTGTTCAGCTAACGAGTAAGGTGAGAACCGTAGAGAAATGTTCCACTGGGTTATGTTACAATTTGCACATGCTCAATGCCCCATATATGGTGTGCAAATCTTTCAAACAAGATTATGCTTTATGGATATCCCACACCATTTATAATAAATGAGAGACCACTGGCTATCACATGGACGTGTTCTGACACAAACCCTAGTGCTTTGAGGATTACACCACGGTCAGAGACACAGGCTGACCTGTACTGCAAAATGCTCAGTATGCACAATTACAGAGGAAAGAGGCACAGATGATCTGGCTTAAAAAAAAAAGCAAAGAGTGCTGCAATGGGTGTTTCACTTTTTGATTCATAGGCTACATCCTGGTGAATAAGCAGGTTAATCTATTCTCAGTGCTGACAACTGGCTTTCACATTCACTTTATATTGACATGACCTCAACTGGTTGTGGAGTTGTTTGGTTTTTATGTTTTATCAATACCAGACTAAATACAGTACATAAAACCAAACATGTCATTGTATAGGAAAAACAATACCCATATTTAACGGCAAAATGCTAATAATATATGTACTACTACATTTATTCTTATATGAAAATAACATAAGCGCTTCACAGGGTTTGACATGTTACACAACAATTATCTATTAGTAAGTAAAATAAATAAATAATAATAATTAAAAAAAGATATCAGGGCTCCAACCTCCATATAAACAGAACAGACTGAACCTGACAGCAGTGTACGTTACCCGTCAACAGCCAGTCCTGAACCACCTTAGCTAGGTTTATTGAAGCCTTATCGACTGTTTTAATGCAATGACATAAGTTACGTTCACAGAATATTTGTGTATTTACAACCGTCGTATATAAGCACCAGCATCGCTGTTTTAAAACGAAACTACAGCAGCAGGTTAGCAGACACTTCCTAGCTAGTAAAAATCAATTAAATTGAATATGATAAAATTATACTTATGAATGTAATATTTTACGTACCTTGGTGGTTAAAAAGCCTCCATAATTTTGTGAAAATGATTCCCATCGCTGGTGTCCGGCCTCGGGCTACACCACCCAGCAGCAGCAGAGACTGAAAATATATCTGCTAGCTCGCTAAGCTAACGATCCGGATCAGTATAAAATAGTGCTCTCGGTAACAGTTATTCACTCCTTTAATATTCTCCTGTGAATGGTATCCATGTCACGTAAGGATGGGATTTCTAAATACTGCATCATTTCAGTGCTGTCATGTCTGGAGGAAAGTGAAATGAGGGCGTTCACTTGATTCTGCGTCTGTTCGCTGCCGCAAAAAGCTGAACTCAGTCAGAGCTGCTGACGGCGGTTAATGGCTAGAAGGGATACAGCAAAAACTACTGGGCATGCGCACATCAATATAGCCTAATTTTTCTCACACTGTAAAACAATAATTATTATTTTTGCATTATTGTAAGGGGTATGTTTAGGGTTGGGGTAGGTGTAGACGTTAATAAAACACAATCTAATAGGTAGAAAATTCCATTTACTGTTAGCTTCCGGTTTTTGCTGTATCCCTTCTAGCCACAACCGCAGACGCCTCTACCAAGACAGCATAGCAGGGCATTTAAAACGCGTTTGGAATGTTCGGCATGGCTGTGATGTAGGAAATGCGGTCTAGCTAGGCAGCTCATTAGGTTTTGAGATACAGCCACACTCTCACTGGCAGCATAGTGGAGTGATACTAGAGATAGTATTTCTACGAACATGTATAATAAATATGTGACAAGACGTGTCTAGCAGACAGATGATCTCTTTAAAGACATATGCAATGCATAAAAACGAGGAATAAAATATTTGTCCTACGTCTGTACATGTTCTTGATAAATAGGTTTGTTATTATAAAAGCAGTTGTGCGACTCGTTAGGCCTGTATTTGTAAAATGAACGTACGAATGCATAAATTAATAAATAAGACCTTTCAAAAGTGTTCACTTTTTTTTAAATTACGACCATTGTCTATTCTTGTGATTTCGGTTGCTTTGCTGCTGACAGTTCTGAGTAACTGCTATTCATTAGTGATTTATCTTGAAGTAAAAAGAATGAGCATTTCTTTGATCTCTCATCGGCTTACAACTGGTAGGCTAAAAACACGTACAATACACACTGTTTATACATTATTTAACAAATCCTGCAGCTTTCTTATTCATAAGTTATTATATAATTGCATCTATATAACGGTTATTTTGTACACACTTATTTTTTATGTATTATTATTATTATTATTATTATTATATTTAATTTTCCAAATGATTGAACATCTTGAAGGTTGTGTGGGAAAATAATGAAAGATAAGACCACAGATAGAACAGCTAGGCTATATATAAATCAACATTGTAAAAAACGATATATTTTTTAGATATTATTGTCAAGAGCTAGGTATTTATAACGTACTCTTCTTTTTTTCAGCTTTGGCAGCTCATCTCAGGTTTATTTATTTATTATTTATTTATTTTACTTTTTTCTTAACGAGGAAAAAGCAACTGAATAAAAATTATTGAGTTGAATTTGAGCAGGGACGGTAGTATTTGCTTAATAAACATACTTTTGTCGCCTGTATTTTCTGTTCTGATAACTAATGGGAAAAAACTGTCTGCTCCTCGATTAAACCACTTCATACCAGTCATCTCATATTATTTCTATATGTATTTAAACAAGAATTTGTGTATTTATACAGACATTTATTTATTTATTTGCATATTTATTCATTTATTTGTGTATTTATTGTTTTTGTAGGTTTCGTCCTCCATAAGAGGGCGTCTGGATCATAGACACAATAATGTCTATGGTGATTACCAGCAGCATGAAGAGAGACTATCATTACATCATTATAATGCGACAAACTGAGCAGGGACAGATGTAATGCAATCAAGAATATATGGAGAATTGTTTAAGTGTTTAAAAAAGACAAGATTAATGGAAAGAGTTTGAAGCTTTGAATTTTGTATTTATTTATGTAAAAAATGTTGGTTTATTTTATTATTATTATTTTTTAAATCTATAATAGTTGAATCATTCATAGTTGAACCGTGTACGTTTCACACTCCAGACCAGTAGGTGGCGGACATGCACCTTTAACGTTGGTTTGCCAATCCGCCAAAAAAACTCGAGAGAAGAAGAAGAAGGGACAGTTATTAACGTGCATGCTGATGACTGCAGGCTGTTTGGTTCGCGAGCACGACAATTAATAAATCTCTGTTTACATCCTAACGTTGTCTAAGTAGTGTATATTTGGAACAGCTGGTCACAGTAAAGAGCGACGCACACGTCAGCACATTTGAAGATGTCTGTAACGGAGATGTTTAGCTATATCCAAGGATTTTTGAGTGCCGATCAAGATATTCGAGAGGTAAACAACAGCACTGACACCTAAACTGGCTTTTGGAAACGCACAATAACTTTCCTGAAAAAAAAGGTTATGTAGCAACGTGAAGTCCATTTGAAATGTTATGCACTTGTCGCAGAACCTCTGCATAGAATGTTGCTTTATCAGTAGCATTCTCCGTAATGCTTTCACAGGACATTTGTGAGTTATGAACTAGACATGATAAAGTACAACAGATGTTGAAGTCTAGACAGAATGTTCTGCTGATCTCTTTTTGAATTTTGCTGTTTTCAATCCATTTGTGCTCATCTTTCTGTGCTCTTCTTGTAGGATATAAGAAAAGTTGTCCAAGTTCTGGAGCAGACAGCGAGAGAGATCCTCACTGTTCTTCAAAGTGTTCATCAACCAAGTGGTTTCAAAGACAGTATGTTAAAATACTTGATCCAAGTCTTTTGGTCTACATGATGTCTTTTAGAATACGTTTTCATTCCCTCCTCCAGTTCCCAGCAAGTGTCTAAAGGCCAGAGAGCTGTTCTGCACTGTAAGAAACCACACTGGAGAGCTGAAAACTAAGTTCCCAGTTGAACAGTACTATCGGTCAGTGTAAATGCCTCTTACACTATTTTTTTTCCCTTAGTGATTGAATGATCATGCTTCTAGCCTTGATAATTATATTAAAGCCTGATACATCCTCACCTTTCCATAGGTATCATGAACACTGGAGATTTGTTCTTCAACGACTTGCCTTCCTTGCAGCTTTTGTGGTATACCTGGAAAGCGAGTCCTTGGTTACACGCGAGGAAGTGGCAAAAATACTTGCCAGTATGTAATGTTCATGTTTATTTATAGGCCTATATCTTAATACTTGGGTGAGACTGTAGTAGATTAATTCTATTTTACACGTACGCAGTTGAAGTCGACAGAGAAATAGGGTTTCATTTGGATGTGGAAGACTATCTAGCAGGAGTTCTTATTATGGCCAGCGAGCTGGTAAGTGTTTTCTCAAATGTATTCAAACTACCAATCTAACCCTCTTTAGTTGTAATAATTTACGTGCTACTGTATTTAAATATTTGCGTTGACATGAACATTAAAGGGGTCATGACATGGATTGTTTTATTTGAATATGTTCCTTGAAGTTCACTTATAATAAATAAATAATATGCAGAACATTTTTTATTTTCAACCCTCATTCTGACCATCTTTCTGAAATTATCAATTTTTAAGGGTCCTTTAAGGCTTCTCAGTAAACAACAGCCACTGTTTGATTGACTGATTTCATTACATAGGAAATAGGGCTGTGCAAAAAATCGAATGTGTTTGCCATGCGCATCTCATCATATCCGTTTATAGTCAGTATTGGTATATTGCAACACCCCTAATTCAAACACTTTCCATTACATAATGTTGATTGTAGTATATGTGCTGTTGAAGCAAGCACTGCATAATGTTAATTTTGTGCAGCAAAACTAATTGCTTGTGAACATCTTATATTGGCAACTTATTCAACAATTCAGCTTATTTGTGTTCAGATTTTCAAGTCATGCATCCCACTAATAATGTTAGGGTATTCATTTTTGATATTTTTGGGCATTATTGTGGATTTTGTTTTGTCTTTTTGATGTGAAATAAACTTTGGATAGAGTGGAAAGAATGTGAATCAAATTAAAAGCACAATGTACCTGTTGCATCTTTTTCCGTTTAGTCCAGGCTGGCAGTGAACAGCGTGACCGCAGGGGACTATGGATGTCCGCTTAGGATCTCAAACTTCATCAATGAACTTGACTCTGGCTTTCGGTTGCTCAACTTAAAAAACGACCCTCTTCGCAAGCGCTACGATGGCCTCAAGTACGATGTGAAGAAGATTGAGGAGGTGGTATACGATCTTTCCATCCGAGGCCTTGCCAAGGAGCAGGAGCAGGAGGAGGCTGGAGGAGATAAGTAGAGGCGGTGTGGAAACACAAGAGGCCGCGGGGCACTACCCTGGCTGGGATTCTCCATGACTGGAAGAGTGGTTAAACCTGTCAGCGAGCAGGTGCTTGGAGGAAGAGGGGAGGGAATGGAGGTTTTGAAGCCCCAGCAGCCTTGGGCAGTGTTTTTTAAACCACCTGCCCACCATGACAGAGATAAGTTCAGGTTTTAGAGGGGAGATCTTCTCTTTCTCACTTTTGCTGAGAGATTCTTATGTACAGATGCATTTGTTTGCCTGTTTTTTTTTTTTTTGATTGGATGCTTTTTTACTATTATTGATGTTTTTGTCTTGGCTATCTCTCTTGTGAATCATTGTACAGTCAAACAAGAAGGAAGAAATTTTTTTGGGGTGTTTTCATAAAACATATTTAAGAATACTGTTAAAAACAAAAGTTCTGTGCCTGTTTTGTGGCTTGTCCAGTCAAGACATCAAAACGTTTTCTTGATGTTGAACTACGTACAGTAAATATTACATTTGACATAACCTATGCTTATTGATTCATTAAATTGGGTTTTGTACCCAAACACCTTTCTTGAATGTAACTATGATTAAATCATGTTAATAGTATCTTGCTAAGGTATACATAAAGATAAAATTGATAAATCTTTGCCAAAATGTTTAGTTTCATACTGCAAATACATATTGAATCTGTAAATCATCTAGTGGTTTCTTAAACCACTGGTTTGCTGTTGGTACGTATTTACACTTTCATGTATTTCTTCTTTAAAAGGACCGTTCATCCAAAAATAAAAGTTCCGTTATCGTTTACTCACCCTCATGTCGCTCCAAACCTGTTTGACTTACTTTCTTCTGGGGAACACAATATTTTTTTGTCCATACAATCAAAGTCAAAAGGGTCGTTTTGGACCCCATTGACTTTTATTATATGGACATAAACAGTTGAAACATTCTTCGAGTTCTCTTCATTTGTGATGCACAGAAGAAAGTTACACCGGCTTGGAATGACACGAGGATGAGTAAAAGATGATAGAATGTTAATTTTTGGATAAATACATGAGATCAAAGTCATTTCTTGCTTTGCATATTTGAACTCTGGTTTATCACTTCTGCTTTTCGGTTCACGTTTCTTTCCTTCTGTTCTGAATCTTACGTTGTTGCATGCTGAACTCCACCTGCAGATGGTGTCCTATCGGGAAGAGCTTTGGAAAAAATAACACTAAAACCTTCCAAACAAACGTTTTCAAAGGACAAACTGACAGTGCATTTGTTTTCCTTTGTAAAGTTTTATGGCAACTTTACGGTCCTCCCTATTTTGTTTGTGAATTCTCAGTGCATTGCCCTTCTTGTTGTGGCTTCTTTGTGGGTGAATGTTTTAACTGCTCTTTCAGTGTTTTTGGGGGCTTTTACTTAAAATGGTTTAAAAGAAATTCTCTGCAATAATGCTTTGTGTTCTTTATTTCTCCCTGAAGACAGATTTCTCAGAGAGATTTCTTAAACTTTTTTTTTTTTTTTGAGTATTTGCATTTGAAATGCCTGTGTTCATGTGGTGGTTCAACTTGCGACTTTCGCTTTTCACTGGGAAAGCATTTGCTTGTTCAGTAATGTTATGTAATAAAGATTAAGCATTGGGAATAATGTTCTCAGAAAATATGTCAGTTGAGCGAGATGGATACTTGTCATTTTTAATTGCAATTCACAATATTTTTACACAACAAAAAAAAATATTAAATTAGGATTATTAAGAATGGAAAAAAATATTTAACAGCTTGATTGGTCTCAGTTAAAAGTACAATTTTTCAGTCCTGGCAGGTTCAACTAATCTTTTTGTTGTGTAATGTGGAAGCTACGGTATGATATTTCTAACAGTATCAATGCCATTGGTAAAAAAACAGTAAATATTCATGTTGAAACCTAAATGCCTAAATCCATTTCTGTCCATTCTGTGACAATTTCTATCCATCAGTATTGACTTTAAACATAGAGAGACCAGAAAGACTGTGATTGATTGCTATTGCTGATGTCAACTGTGGTTCATTTTCTCTTAAAGTTAAAGCAATCTTTAAAACAAAGTACAGTAAAGCTTTGTAAACTGCAGAACAATGTCCTTGCTCCAGTTTAGGACCTTCATATTAAAGTGCATCAAACAAAAACAGTTAACATTTAACAAGTTATCATAAAGCACAGTCTGTATATCAGTGGGGAAATCAGAATATAATAGCAGCTACAGAAAAATTATAGATCTTTTTCTCAATTTGACATAAGGCCTGATTTGTGGGTAATTGGTTTATTTTATTATTATTATTTTTTAAATCTATAATAGTTGAATCATTCATAGTTGAACCGTGTACGTTTCACACTCCAGACCAGTAGGTGGCGGACATGCACCTTTAACGTTGGTTTGCCAATCCGCCAAAAAAACTCGAGAGAAGAAGAAGAAGGGACAGTTATTAACGTGCATGCTGATGACTGCAGGCTGTTTGGTTCGCGAGCACGACAATTAATAAATCTCTGTTTACATCCTAACGTTGTCTAAGTAGTGTATATTTGGAACAGCTGGTCACAGTAAAGAGCGACGCACACGTCAGCACATTTGAAGATGTCTGTAACGGAGATGTTTAGCTATATCCAAGGATTTTTGAGTGCCGATCAAGATATTCGAGAGGTAAACAACAGCACTGACACCTAAACTGGCTTTTGGAAACGCACAATAACTTTCCTGAAAAAAAAGGTTATGTAGCAACGTGAAGTCCATTTGAAATGTTATGCACTTGTCGCAGAACCTCTGCATAGAATGTTGCTTTATCAGTAGCATTCTCCGTAATGCTTTCACAGGACATTTGTGAGTTATGAACTAGACATGATAAAGTACAACAGATGTTGAAGTCTAGACAGAATGTTCTGCTGATCTCTTTTTGAATTTTGCTGTTTTCAATCCATTTGTGCTCATCTTTCTGTGCTCTTCTTGTAGGATATAAGAAAAGTTGTCCAAGTTCTGGAGCAGACAGCGAGAGAGATCCTCACTGTTCTTCAAAGTGTTCATCAACCAAGTGGTTTCAAAGACAGTATGTTAAAATACTTGATCCAAGTCTTTTGGTCTACATGATGTCTTTTAGAATACGTTTTCATTCCCTCCTCCAGTTCCCAGCAAGTGTCTAAAGGCCAGAGAGCTGTTCTGCACTGTAAGAAACCACACTGGAGAGCTGAAAACTAAGTTCCCAGTTGAACAGTACTATCGGTCAGTGTAAATGCCTCTTACACTATTTTTTTTCCCTTAGTGATTGAATGATCATGCTTCTAGCCTTGATAATTATATTAAAGCCTGATACATCCTCACCTTTCCATAGGTATCATGAACACTGGAGATTTGTTCTTCAACGACTTGCCTTCCTTGCAGCTTTTGTGGTATACCTGGAAAGCGAGTCCTTGGTTACACGCGAGGAAGTGGCAAAAATACTTGCCAGTATGTAATGTTCATGTTTATTTATAGGCCTATATCTTAATACTTGGGTGAGACTGTAGTAGATTAATTCTATTTTACACGTACGCAGTTGAAGTCGACAGAGAAATAGGGTTTCATTTGGATGTGGAAGACTATCTAGCAGGAGTTCTTATTATGGCCAGCGAGCTGGTAAGTGTTTTCTCAAATGTATTCAAACTACCAATCTAACCCTCTTTAGTTGTAATAATTTACGTGCTACTGTATTTAAATATTTGCGTTGACATGAACATTAAAGGGGTCATGACATGGATTGTTTTATTTGAATATGTTCCTTGAAGTTCACTTATAATAAATAAATAATATGCAGAACATTTTTTATTTTCAACCCTCATTCTGACCATCTTTCTGAAATTATCAATTTTTAAGGGTCCTTTAAGGCTTCTCAGTAAACAACAGCCACTGTTTGATTGACTGATTTCATTACATAGGAAATAGGGCTGTGCAAAAAATCGAATGTGTTTGCCATGCGCATCTCATCATATCCGTTTATAGTCAGTATTGGTATATTGCAACACCCCTAATTCAAACACTTTCCATTACATAATGTTGATTGTAGTATATGTGCTGTTGAAGCAAGCACTGCATAATGTTAATTTTGTGCAGCAAAACTAATTGCTTGTGAACATCTTATATTGGCAACTTATTCAACAATTCAGCTTATTTGTGTTCAGATTTTCAAGTCATGCATCCCACTAATAATGTTAGGGTATTCATTTTTGATATTTTTGGGCATTATTGTGGATTTTGTTTTGTCTTTTTGATGTGAAATAAACTTTGGATAGAGTGGAAAGAATGTGAATCAAATTAAAAGCACAATGTACCTGTTGCATCTTTTTCCGTTTAGTCCAGGCTGGCAGTGAACAGCGTGACCGCAGGGGACTATGGATGTCCGCTTAGGATCTCAAACTTCATCAATGAACTTGACTCTGGCTTTCGGTTGCTCAACTTAAAAAACGACCCTCTTCGCAAGCGCTACGATGGCCTCAAGTACGATGTGAAGAAGATTGAGGAGGTGGTATACGATCTTTCCATCCGAGGCCTTGCCAAGGAGCAGGAGCAGGAGGAGGCTGGAGGAGATAAGTAGAGGCGGTGTGGAAACACAAGAGGCCGCGGGGCACTACCCTGGCTGGGATTCTCCATGACTGGAAGAGTGGTTAAACCTGTCAGCGAGCAGGTGCTTGGAGGAAGAGGGGAGGGAATGGAGGTTTTGAAGCCCCAGCAGCCTTGGGCAGTGTTTTTTAAACCACCTGCCCACCATGACAGAGATAAGTTCAGGTTTTAGAGGGGAGATCTTCTCTTTCTCACTTTTGCTGAGAGATTCTTATGTACAGATGCATTTGTTTGCCTGTTTTTTTTTTTTTTGATTGGATGCTTTTTTACTATTATTGATGTTTTTGTCTTGGCTATCTCTCTTGTGAATCATTGTACAGTCAAACAAGAAGGAAGAAATTTTTTTGGGGTGTTTTCATAAAACATATTTAAGCGGGGCACTACCCTGGCTGGGATTCTCCATGACTGGAAGAGTGGTTAAACCTGTCAGCGAGCAGGTGCTTGGAGGAAGAGGGGAGGGAATGGAGGTTTTGAAGCCCCAGCAGCCTTGGGCAGTGTTTTTTAAACCACCTGCCCACCATGACAGAGATAAGTTCAGGTTTTAGAGGGGAGATCTTCTCTTTCTCACTTTTGCTGAGAGATTCTTATGTACAGATGCATTTGTTTGCCTGTTTTTTTTTTTTTTGATTGGATGCTTTTTTACTATTATTGATGTTTTTGTCTTGGCTATCTCTCTTGTGAATCATTGTACAGTCAAACAAGAAGGAAGAAATTTTTTTGGGGTGTTTTCATAAAACATATTTAAGAATACTGTTAAAAACAAAAGTTCTGTGCCTGTTTTGTGGCTTGTCCAGTCAAGACATCAAAACGTTTTCTTGATGTTGAACTACGTACAGTAAATATTACATTTGACATAACCTATGCTTATTGATTCATTAAATTGGGTTTTGTACCCAAACACCTTTCTTGAATGTAACTATGATTAAATCATGTTAATAGTATCTTGCTAAGGTATACATAAAGATAAAATTGATAAATCTTTGCCAAAATGTTTAGTTTCATACTGCAAATACATATTGAATCTGTAAATCATCTAGTGGTTTCTTAAACCACTGGTTTGCTGTTGGTACGTATTTACACTTTCATGTATTTCTTCTTTAAAAGGACCGTTCATCCAAAAATAAAAGTTCCGTTATCGTTTACTCACCCTCATGTCGCTCCAAACCTGTTTGACTTACTTTCTTCTGGGGAACACAATATTTTTTTGTCCATACAATCAAAGTCAAAAGGGTCGTTTTGGACCCCATTGACTTTTATTATATGGACATAAACAGTTGAAACATTCTTCGAGTTCTCTTCATTTGTGATGCACAGAAGAAAGTTACACCGGCTTGGAATGACACGAGGATGAGTAAAAGATGATAGAATGTTAATTTTTGGATAAATACATGAGATCAAAGTCATTTCTTGCTTTGCATATTTGAACTCTGGTTTATCACTTCTGCTTTTCGGTTCACGTTTCTTTCCTTCTGTTCTGAATCTTACGTTGTTGCATGCTGAACTCCACCTGCAGATAGTGTCCTATCGGGAAGAGCTTTGGAAAAAATAACACTAAAACCTTCCAAACAAACGTTTTCAAAGGACAAACTGACAGTGCATTTGTTTTCCTTTGTAAAGTTTTATGGCAACTTTACGGTCCTCCCTATTTTGTTTGTGAATTCTCAGTGCATTGCCCTTCTTGTTGTGGCTTCTTTGTGGGTGAATGTTTTAACTGCTCTTTCAGTGTTTTTGGGGGCTTTTACTTAAAATGGTTTAAAAGAAATTCTCTGCAATAATGCTTTGTGTTCTTTATTTCTCCCTGAAGACAGATTTCTCAGAGAGATTTCTTAAACTTTTTTTTTTTTTTTGAGTATTTGCATTTGAAATGCCTGTGTTCATGTGGTGGTTCAACTTGCGACTTTCGCTTTTCACTGGGAAAGCATTTGCTTGTTCAGTAATGTTATGTAATAAAGATTAAGCATTGGGAATAATGTTCTCAGAAAATATGGAGTCAGTTGAGCGAGATGGATACTTGTCATTTTTAATTGCAATTCACAATATTTTTACACAACAAAAAAAAATATTAAATTAGGATTATTAAGAATGGAAAAAAATATTTAACAGCTTGATTGGTCTCAGTTAAAAGTACAATTTTTCAGTCCTGGCAGGTTCAACTAATCTTTTTGTTGTGTAATGTGGAAGCTACGGTATGATATTTCTAACAGTATCAATGCCATTGGTAAAAAAACAGTAAATATTCATGTTGAAACCTAAATGCCTAAATCCATTTCTGTCCATTCTGTGACAATTTCTATCCATCAGTATTGACTTTAAACATAGAGAGACCAGAAAGACTGTGATTGATTGCTATTGCTGATGTCAACTGTGGTTCATTTTCTCTTAAAGTTAAAGCAATCTTTAAAACAAAGTACAGTAAAGCTTTGTAAACTGCAGAACAATGTCCTTGCTCCAGTTTAGGACCTTCATATTAAAGTGCATCAAACAAAAACAGTTAACATTTAACAAGTTATCATAAAGCACAGTCTGTATATCAGTGGGGAAATCAGAATATAATAGCAGCTACAGAAAAATTATAGATCTTTTTCTCAATTTGACATAAGGCCTGATTTGTGGGTAAAAGTAGAGGAAAAACTTGAACAAAATAGTACTAAGGTATCATTCAGTATCAAATAAACAAAGGCACATATTTTCTCCCCCTCAGAGATCACAAAGGAAAGCAAAATTGGGGGGTTGGGGGTGGGGCATCTAATTTACATTTTCTAATTGAAGATCTGGTTCATGGCCACAGATGTTTTCAGCACAGCCATTAATGTGGCAATGACAATACTTGATGCTTAGACTGATGCTACACCCTCATTAGATTGTGCAGAAAACATATACCAAAAAATGTTTGTTACATCACTGATCACAAGAATATGGGTACCTGTGAATAAAAACAGCTTGACTGCTACATAATACAATGAAGATTATTGCTGTTTTGAAAACCAGTACAGTAATACAAAAATGAGAACTGCTCCCGAATGGCAGTGGGAATAGATGCTAACGGAAGAGAGAGAGAGAGGAAGAGGGAATTACAATGCTCCGAAAACAAAACAGCTTTACCTCAGTCTTCACATAAAACACAGGTTTCCACTCTGTTGTGCATACTAAAAAGTCCATATAAAGTCCATCCAATCACAAACATGTTCCCTCATGCTTATCACAAAAACCATTTCACAACTGAACATTTCTCAGTGGCAAACTGGTTGTACAATCAGTGTTTTACAAGTGCAGCAGTGAGGTGCCAAATAAGGCCCTCATTTTGGTATGCCAAAGAGCATTTACTTTTTGCTTGACAGTGGATTTTTTCTCTTCCCAAACGTCATTAACTTGCTTTCCACTCATACAAAGTGCCCTCTTGCAGTCTATATTAATATTCAGTCAAATCACAGTAAAACCTACCAATTTAAAAGTCCATTGGTGGATGGTTCTCCCACACAAATACTGTTTGCTCAACAAAATATTGATTTTTTAAATTACTATTATTTACATCAGAGTTATGCTGGGAAGGGATGAGGGATGTGTCGCTAAGGACTCAGTCTCAGGACCGGCTCTGGGTTGTGTTAATCATGATATTAGGGAGAGCATTGCGTCTCTTTCTCCAGGATCCCAAATCACAAGCGTATCTCTTGATCTGGCGAAACCACTGCTGAGTGCGAGGTTTGTCGGAGGCACGGAAAACGAAGGCCTCACGTCGAATGTCCAGCACCTCAAAGGTGTCTTCACAGTCGGGGTCGGCGGACACCACGCAGTTTGCCAAATGGATTGGCTCCCGTAACACAGTGAACTTCCCGCTGCTCTTGTCCTTGATGAGCACCAGTACACCGTCCTGCACCATCTCCGAGGTCTCCAGACTCCCTTCAGTCACCGTTTCTGTGTTGCGCAGAGTGTGTACCATAAGTAAACTCTGAACGTTCTGGAATTTGAGGGATTTGCTTCCCTTCTTATGCCACTGGCCATCGGCGGGCTGTGCCAACTGGAGCGGCCCCTCCATGATAAACCGTGTGCTCTCTCGCGTCCAGCCCACCGTCTTCATCGACAGCTCTCTCATCTCAATGTTGATGACTTCTCGGTTCTTGCGGCTGTCACGCCGGAAAGAGCGCAAGGACCATGTGGCGGTCCCTTCCTGTTTGGTCTTCATGTTGATGTGCTCTAGATGGGACTCCACGCGGCTCTTGGCTTCTTTTAAGCGGGAGCAGTCCGGGTGACACTCGTTGGTGGCCTTGCTGATGCGACTTAGCAGTAATGGGTACTTGGTCACACGCTGCAGGGGGGCCATGAGGAAGGAGCGCAGGTTCATGCGCCTGAGTGCCGTGTTGTCATTCTGGGACACGTCGAGGAATATCCTGAGGGATGTAAAAGAGCAAACTTTCATATACTTTCAACTTGTGAATCATATATTGTATACATAAGATTGGTAATATTTGCTAAGGATCCAAAATTGGGGACTGTATCACTTCTTTTTCAGCTCTTCTCACAACAAAGCTCTGTAAATTCACGAATGAAGCCTCTTTAGGAGATTTCAGAACAGTTTGCTACAAATCTGATTGCCAAAAAAAAAAAATGGCTAGATGGCCCAGGGGCCAGTATGCAAGAGTTCTGAGCTACGCACTGTAAACTTAAACATTCTGTGATGCATTGAACTTTGTGGGTATACATTTTTGGTGCTGATTTAAATATGTCATCAATTTATCTAGCTAGATAGCATGGTGTATGTAGGATGTAGGTAAAATGAACAATCACATAATGCCTTTGTTTTCTAGCAAAAGTGATTTTTTGAAATTATGGTTGTATAATTTCCTATTACTATTGCAAAA
The DNA here is from genome assembly GCF_001515625.1 of Sinocyclocheilus rhinocerous. Classification (NCBI taxonomy): domain Eukaryota; kingdom Metazoa; phylum Chordata; class Actinopteri; order Cypriniformes; family Cyprinidae; genus Sinocyclocheilus; species Sinocyclocheilus rhinocerous. Next base: position 790,652 of record NW_015660506.1, on the reverse strand, counting down.
TAATAACCTAATAAAAAACTTGCCAAAGAAAAAAACACTTAACCACTTTACCAATTACTAATGAAAAATAGAAATAAAAAAAAGTTATTTCTTACATGTATAAAAATAAATTTTTAAAATAAATAAATACACACACACACAATATATTAATAATTTTCTTCATGGTGGGGCCAGTGAAAATATTAATAGTGCATGTACAAATCTGAACTACTGGCCCAATGACGGAAAAAAAATCTTACTGTTGAGCTCTGGTTAGGATTATATTTGAACAGACCTACTAACTTGAGTTTGTGCATGCACACTTACACTGCTGATGCTTAACTACCTTTATTTGTAACTGAATGACAGTGGCAAAGCAGTTAAAGTATATATTATGTGTACCTAAGAAGCTCTTTTTCTTTCTCCAGTGTGTTGAGCATGTTCACAGATGTGGACTGCTGCAGGCAGTAGGTCTGAAACGCTGGAAGCATGTTGACAAACTCCAAGAAGATTTCTCCAATGCACACAGTCTGCAGGTCCTCATCGCCCTGTATGGAGACAGTCACCGTTTAATTTAGGTTTACCATTACCATTACTTTTCAGTGTCACATGATCCTTCAGAAATTATTCTAATATGCTGATTTGGTGCTCATGTAACATTTCTTACTATTATCAATGTTGAAAACAGTTGTGCTGCTTAATATTTTTGTGGAGACACAAAATATCGTAACATACTTATGTCTTAGCTGTCAGTCAATTGCTGTAGATTGATTTAATGCATGCATCCTTGCTAAATATATATACTAAAGTTTAATGTACAGTCTAAAATTCTCCCAAATTTTTGTAATCAGTAGATTTTGGGACTGACACAAAAAACAAACAAACACATTTGTTATGTTAATGTTGAAATGGCCACATACTAGCAAGGCAAAATGTCACTCCATCACTAGCACTCCTTACCTGATCAAAAGCCTGATCAATGCTGTCCTGCAGGTGCTCTGTGAACCTGTCATTGACATCAATGAGCTCTTGAACGTTGCTGAAGACCACGGCCAGCTGCTCTGCTGTGAGCAGCCCTGCACTCTGCATGGGGCAGTAAAACTCTTCCTTGATGATGCGCAGGTCCTCTCCATAACTCGACTCAGTGTTGAGAAACTCTAGGATGGCCTCTTTGCGCTCTGTGCGTAGCTTGGAGCAGCGTTCACACATGCCTTGCTCACGGGCGCCCTCTTTGTGTCCACAGTCGGGACAGGGCTGCTGAATGTCCCAGTTCCTGAGGGACGGCAAGGGTCTCCTCCAGCCCCGAGCCAATCCAGGGCCGATGCCGCTGTCCACACGTTCTACCTCTGCTCCGGCACTGTGGCGGGCACGACGGGGCTCTTCCTCATCTTCACGCTCATCGCTCAAGCCTACGACACCGCTGTCTGCGCTCAGGCTGCTGACGGTACTCCAGCGGTGCTGTGCGGAGCGGCTCACTCCCAGGCCCCTGCTCCTCTCCTCACCTCTGGGCTCTGAGCGGCCCCTGGCTGTGCCTGGCACTGATGACAAAGAACAAACAAATCTCTGAAGATCAGCTCTCAGAATTTCATAACAATAGTTACATTAATGATATAGTGATTATCAAAAAAGTCTAATAAAACAGTAAAAAAAACTAAAATGTTAGTTTTATCATACATTGGAACAGTAGAGGTAAAACAAACAGAGACCATAAAAAACAGAAAAAAATTCACTTAAATATTTTATTATATAACACAATGCATTTGAGGTGTTTTGAACTTCAAAACAACCCCATTAAGTTATATGTGGTAGTGGGACATTAGGACCCAGGGGAGAGTGGTGTGTGATACGATCGGAAAGGGCAACGTAACTAATAATCATCATGTAACATAAACCAGTTTAGAAGCTGTTTTAAAGGACGCAGATTAGAAGGATAGAACAGGAAACTGAACGGCGAAATGTGTGGTCAGAAAGGATATAGCGACTAAGAAGCATAATGCACACTAAACAAATAGCATCATGTTTACACTAAGAGTTAAAATAACTGAGAAATGGTGGGCAGAGTTGGTAAGGTTGGCTATTTGCAGTGTAAATAGAGGTAACACTTTATTTTAAGGTGTCCTTGTTACACATGTACTTACTATTATAATAACAATTAATTATGCATAATTACATGCAAGTAACCCTAAGCCAAACCCAAATCCTAACCATATAGTAAGTACATGTAGTTAATTAATATTACTCAGTACTTATATGTATAATTACACTGTAAAAAGGGCACCTTAAAATAAAGTGTAACATAAATAGAAATCGCCAAATTATTTTCATGTTATAAAAACTGATGACAGATATGATAAATCAATACTTTTTAAAACCTATACTTAAAAAAGAAAATTATGAAAGTTCCTTTTGCTATAACAAATTATCCTGTTTGAAATAAAATAGCATAACTTCTCATAATGGTTGAGGGTGGTGCTCTGGGACAGCTCAGAGAGTTAAGTATTTGACATAATCTATCACTACTCCTTTTAAGTTAGTGCTATGTGATGATCTAAATCTTAAAAAAGCCACAAACAATATTTCGAAGTTTGGTAATACCAATACATTTAAAAAATGACAAACAATGGAAAATAACCAATATGGTGCTGATACAGTATACTGTGCACTCCTAATTTGATACTAGATATGCATTTGATAATTGCCTTTAAGTCTAAAAACAACAAAACAAAGTACAGACACTGAGTATGGATGCTGCGGTATAGAAAGATAAAAGCAGTCCTCAGGGCAGAGGTCATGCATGTGACGGACCAACAGTAAAAGCCACCTAAGGCCAGGCTTTAGTAATAGCATATAGTCTCATAATAACAACTAAAGTGATACCCTTAGGTTACAGACAAGCCTAAAAATTGTTTTAAATGAAGTATTGTCAGAACAAAACTAGGACATGAGTTAAGTTTACTTACAGCAAGAACTGTGAGCAAAGCGTAGTGCAGTTGAAAGAGTCTTACCACTGTCCCTGTCTCTGCGGTGAATGTGCAAACGTGCGGCGGCGGCGATCTTCATCTCCAGCTGCTTACGCTTGGTGGCGTCTGCAGGCATGGGGTCGCTGTAGTGGGGCCGCAGGCGGCACTCACGCTGCGCCCTCACTGACTCAGCCAGCTCATAGGCCGCATCTGAGCTGGAGCGTCTGCAGCCCGCCCCAGAAACCTGCTGATAGGATGGAGATCTGTCAATCAACAGTGCACATGGCAGAGCACTGGTCTGAAATGTGTGTGTGTGTGTGTGTGTAAGGGGAGAGTTTAACAGTGTAAAACCTCATGAAGGCAGATTTAATCCTTAAGCACATATGAGAATTAATGGAACCACTAACTGTTTCAGACATCGATCAGAGGCACTGCATTCCGGTACATTACCAAACGGTATATTACCAAAGCTTTTAATATATTGTGGTGGTAAGTGGAAAATTATTTATTTCATGGCCATTTACTGTTTATTAAAAAGTCTATTGACAGACTCCAATGACATACAACAATGCATCTATTTTCTCAACAGAAATTATTCGGAAACCCAGTCCTTTCAAATCTGGCCTTAACAGTCTGGCCAATTAACAGGACAATTCAACCAAAAATTGATATTCTGTCATCATTTACTCAACCCCATGTTGCTCCCAAACCTGTATGACTTACTTTTTTTCTGTGGAACATAAAACATAACATTTTGAGAAATGTCTCATTGTTTTTTGTCCATTAAAGTACAAACAAAAACAGGTTGGGACAACTATGAAACGAAATAGCTACACTTCCTCACACAACTATCCTTTTTGGTTAAAATCACCAATATCATCATCTTTTTGAGACTTTTTGGGATCCAATAAAGTATACAATCTAGTCAATCACTTTATTTACCAGTTTAAATTGGTTTCACTCAAAAATCTGTCACATTGTGGAAGTCAGCTGGGTTTGACCACACTGACCACATCTGCTTCAACTGACAGAGTTGAAAACCTTTCACCATTTAAACCTCTGAAACACCAGAAAGCGATTTCAAAATGACGTTTCTAAGTCAGTACATGGTGTGTTACAGTTGCATCTGCTACAAACACACATCTATGGCGTAAAACCTTCAAAAGGTTGCTCGAGAGCATTAGGTTCTCAAGTGTAATCAATGCACGAGAAACAAGACACAGTGGCTTCAGGTGACATACAGAATAATTAATAAGGCAGCTGTTATCTTAATTAAAGACAGAAATGCAGAGACAGAAGAAGCATCTGTGCGCAATGGCTGACCAATGAATCATAGCAACATTGCACATGAATGCCAGCATTCCTCAATATCACCCTTAACCTTAAAAACATACAGCCAGTCATATAGCGTGAATGAATGTGGCGCAATGAAGAGCAGGCCGGTATCTCAAGCAACAGGGGCAGGATACAGTGAGCATCAACACACAACCTGACACAAAGAAGGAATGTAAAGCAGTTACCACCATGAAACCATGCTCTAATCCTCCCTGCGTGTTGCTCTTAGCTGCTGCTCTGTGCGCTCCGCTGCATGTTTGCAGTCGCCTCTACCGTGCAGATTCCTCTGCAACCTCAGCCTCCTGCACCCTGATCACGCTCCCGTACATGCATGACAGTTGCCGCTGTCCTCATTCATAGGTGATATTCAGAGGTGTGTGAGTGTGCGTGAGACGGGAGCATTCCTTACACATTCTGTCGCCGCTTTCCCCCGCTGTCCCGCGGGCTCGGTGCAAGCCTCCTCTCCGCAGGCCGACGTTGTCATGGCAACGTGGGCAGATTGATGGCTGGGCTGGGGAGCGGCGATGTTAGTGACGTCATTGTGCTCACGCGACAATCGGACGGGAGACTCGGCTGCAATCTCTGCACTGCAGCTGGAGCAGAGAGGGAGATAGAACACAAAGGGAAGAAAATGAGAATTACAATTCCTGATTCTCCGCTTCTTCGTGTGCCGTGCAGTCAACCCCCACCCCCCTAGAGAGAACCGGTGCCCCCCAGACCAGAGGGGCTCACAGAGGACAGCAATTAGACGCATCAATTCACATTAACACCTGAACTCCTCGCTGCAGGGCTCCGAATCGGAAACAAGCACAATCAATCTTTTAGATTCCTTTGTGTGTGTGTGTGTGAAGTAGAAAAGGAGCTTATGTATCCGTGGATGACCCCACACACTGCAGCTGGTAAATAAATAACAGCACATAACAGACGAGTCAAACTGTGTTAGATAACAAGGTTTGATTTCAGAAAATATATCTTATTTTGTATCTTTATTTTTTATATCCTTTTGCCATTTTTTGCATTTTGTTTGTGCGTTTTTTATTGTTTTAAGAATAAACTGTAAAATATTTTGAACGATAATAATTTTGTTTCTTGTTAATCTCACATAAACCAATTTTACACTTATGTTTTGGATTTACAAGAAAATGTACTACTTGATTTCCCGATGGAGTAAAGAAAAAAATAAATAAAAATATTTTCTTACATGATTTTGCTTTTAAGGTAAATGTACACTACTGTTCAAATGTTTGGGATAAGTAAGAAAGATTTTTGGTTTTGAAATAAATTATTACTATTATTATTATTAATGATTATTATTATTCAGCAAGGACAGATTAAATTGATAAAAAAAGAGACATTTATAATGTTAGAGAAAATCGCAATTTCAAATAAATGCTGTTCTTTTGAACTTTCTATGAAATGTATCATCCTGAAATGTATCACGGTTTCCACAAAAATATTAAGCAGTATTCTTTTCAACATTGATAATAATAAGAAATGTTTCTTTAGCACCAAATCAGCAAATTAGAATGATTTCCGAAGGATCATGTGACACTGAAGACAGGAGTAATGATGCTGAAAATTCAGCTTTGTCATCATCACAGGAATAAATTACATTTAAATTATATTTAAATAGAAAACAGTTATTTTAAATTGTAAAAATATTTCACAATTTTACAGTTTTTACTATATTTTTGATCAAATAAATGCAGCTTTGGGGAGCATAAGAGACTTTTTAAAAACAACATAACTGACCCCAAACATTTGGATGGCACTGTATCTTGTTTTTAGAATATTCAGATATTTTTGACAGAATATAGTGAATAAGAACATGATTTTTTTGCAGTGTATCAAATCAAAGACATAATTGTAAAATTAATACATTTGAATGAATGCTGATGGCTGTGCATTCATTGTTGAATAAACATACTTTTAAATATATTAATCAGCTGTTTGCCCCAGCTTTTGTTTATATACAGACGTCTCTTAGGATTAAAAACAGGTGTTTTGATTGATTTGTTATATTGTTTATATACAAATGTCTCTTAGGATTAAAAACAGGTGTTTTGATTGATTTGTTATAAGCTCTTAATTGCCTCTTCCACATCGTTTCCATCTCCTTTGATGCTTCAGTACCTCAGAATCTGATTATGCTGCACTCATCACTGTCATAAATTTGCATAGATGCCATCTGAGAATAGTGCTGACAGCACAGCCATGAGCTCTGAAGCATTCAAAAGAAAAAACTCACTAAGAGGCAAAGAGGCCTTGACATCTTATAAGAAAAGAAAAATCACAAAATGCAGATGTTAATTGCTGATGTGCGTCTAATATCAATTTGAATTCTAACAATAAAATATGAAGGAATTCATTCACAAACCTGTATCCGTGGACTGACAGTAATTAATATAACGCTCTGAATGTGGCAATAAAACCAGTGTCTTTCACACATGAATGAAATTGTCATTAAAGCACTGCAGATATATTATCTGTCATTTCAGCAGTGCTGTGTGAGGTCATTAATTGGATTTTTCTCTCCTAAATTATTTTGTGATTTATTAAGATGTATAAAGGTGTATAAAACACTTATTTCAGTGTATTGACAGACACTTTTAGGATGATGTTCTATTATTAATTTAAAGGTATGTGCATATTTTCTACCTATACTGACTGAAGAAAAAAAACGTATATTAACATCACATCAGGACAATAAGCTCCCTTGAAATGTGCTCATCTATTCTAGTCAATAAGATAAAGTGACTAAGCTTAAATAAGATTGCCTTGTGACTTGTTCTTCTTTCTACTATCAAGCAGACAATAAATGAAAAAAAAAAATTATATTAAAGTCTCATATAAAAGACCTGGAAGCCCCGGGCTGCTCTGTAGTAAATGAATACCCTCACTTGAGGCACTATGGGACAGCTGGGATATTGGATGTTATATTTAGACGGTTCACAGCCTGGACTGAACTCTTGCCCTAGAGGAACATAACATTAGAGAAAGGCTCTGTAATGTCGAAAAGCTTTTGACGCACCAGCAAGTAAGCTCTGTACTATGTCTGGAGCAAAAGCGGCTGAAGGAAAATCTATACAGATTTATGCATCCATGCTAAATTTGAGAAGACTGTCAGGGCCAGAGTTATGCGTTGTTATGTTAATCAAATTTCTGTCAGGTTCGCATATTTCACGCTTGTGTGAGATTCTGTGTGTAAAAAGTGCTGTTGGTGGACAGGTGTGAACCAGACATCTGCCACAACACAACACAGCCACTGAAGAATCTATATAATACAGTTACTGCCTGAGTGAATCAATGGGGAATTAAAGGGGTTTGTTGCTATAGTATCCAGTTCTTTACCTTTGATTGTTGCTGCTGAAAAAAATCTGGTTCTTTATCTTTGTTTTCCAGTAATAATGTTTATCAATAAACAAAATAAATTTACCTGAAGCTTCAACAAAATTCAATGAAGTTTATGCTTAAAACTACTACAAAAAAATGCTTTTGCAATTTTGCTTCTTAGGAAAAATGATTTTTCTGGGTAATTTTGTACTGGAAAACAAGACAAAGACGATTAGGAGATTAGGAGAGAATATTTAATAGCATTCGTAGTAGCCATGTTTTACATTCTTAATATAGCTAAACCTGCTAATCACCACAGAATATGCCACTATATGCAAATATCACATCTGCTACTGTGTACTTGGCATAAATGAAGACATTAAGAATCACATCAATAATGATATATTCACTCTGTTTCTTTCTCTGTATACAAGCTGTGCAGAGATTCAGGAATAAATCAATAACACAAATACTGATGCAAATGCTGCTAGAGCTGCTATGGGATTCATTTTCACAGTTAACAAGCAAAACTGATACACTGTTCCAGCTGATGTCCATTTTTCCCATTTAAACTCTGAATGATTGGGATGCACAATAACAATGTGGTATCGAAATATCGGCTAATAGAGATTTTTTAATTAATTGGTAATGGTCAATAATACTGGATATATATTGAGTGATTTAATTATGAATTGTTCATGCTCATTTCCTCTATTTCTGCATTCAGATTCCCTTTGCCATTATCTACTAATGCTCAGTTAATCTTTAAAGGGGTCCTATTATGCTTTTTCACTTTTTTTTTTATTTTAGTCAGTGTGTAGTGTGTATGTTTGGGCATAAAAAAGATCTACAAAGTTACAAATCTCAAAGTCCACTCCAAAGGGAGATATTTCGTTTTTTTTAAAATCCCTTTTTGAAGAACTACAAAGAACGGCTCATTTGGACTACAGCGTTGTTTGCCGGGTTTTGCGATGTCACAAAGCGGCCCATTAGAATATCAATAAAATAATTCCCACCTACAGAAATTAGAATGGTTGGGGGGTGGGGAGGGGCAAGAACGCTTGTTTGAGTGCATCAGACGAGACGACGAAGAAGAAGTGCTGCTGCAGAGATCAGAGAAAACGAAGAAGAAGAAGAGCTGCTGTGCTGTAGCGTTTTGGCATGAGGCGGACGCACACTGGACGAGAAGCGTAGCGCCGCGTCTAGAACAATTCTTACAAGTACAACACGATGTAGCTGGGCGCCGCGGACAGACGCCGAACGGCGCCGTTGGTGTGCGTACACTTATAGAAAATAATGTGTTCGAATTTTAAAGACGTGGCGCGACGCGACGCTTCTCGTCCAGTGTGCGACCACCTGAAACGCTGTTTTTTTCACCTCCGTGCCCAAACGTCTGTCTGTTTTGGCTTCCGAAAGTGGATTATGTCAGGAAACAGTGGTTGCAATTTATTTTTAACTCTGTTCCTGAGCATTATAACCCCGATTTGCTATTGTGTGCTGCGCATTTTACTGAGGATAGCTTCCACAACATGAGGGAGTACAGTGCCGGATTCGCCAAAAATCTTTTGTTGAAAGACGGAGCAAGGGGCGTGGCAGTACTGAAACACCGTCTAAGCTGTTCGCTAATCACAACGCACTGGGATAGCTAACCAATCACATCACATTGTGTTTTTCGTAAGGCGGACCTTCATCAAACCCTGGAACTAATCGAGCAGTTTGTGCCAGGCTGGGGAGAAAGGTACTTTAATAATGTAAATTATGTGAAAAATAATGCGTTTTTCGAA
>NW_015660506.1:776586-781152 GCF_001515625.1 Sinocyclocheilus rhinocerous | reverse complement strand
AGAAAATAAAGTATTTGAATTTTAAAGATGTGGCGCCGCCTGAAACGCTGTTTTTTTCACCTCCGTGCCCAAACGTCTTTGTTTGGGCTTCTGAAAGCGGATGATGTCAGGAAACAGTGGTTGCAATTTATTTTTTTAACTCTGTTCCTGAGCATTATAACCCCAATTTGCTATTGTGTGCTGCGCATTTTACTGAGGATAGCTTCCACAACATGAGGGAGTACAGTGCCGGATTCGCCAAAAATCTTTTGTTGAAAGACGGAGCAAGGGGCGTGGCAGTACTGAAACACCGTCTAAGCTGTTCGCTAATCACAACGCACTGGGATAGCTAACCAATCACATCACATTGTGTTTTTCGTAAGGCGGACCTTCATCAAACCCTGGAACTAATCGAGCAGTTTGTGCCAGGCTGGGGAGAAAGGTACTTTAATAATGTAAATTATGTGAAAAATAATGCGGTTTTCGAACCACCAAGCATGAGAGCATGTTCTAGTACATCCCCAAAACAAAATCAAGACTTTGTAAAAGAGCATAATAGGACCCCTTTAAAAACACTATTAATTTAATAACACTGCAATGTTAAATCTGTAATAAATATTTAAATATTTATTTTTTACATTGTAATATTGTGGTGCCTTAAACCACTTGTACCATTTTAACAACTGATTTACATTTTTCTTTTATTTATAATTAATTATAAAAATACTATTACATTTTAATGTCAGACATTTGTCCATTATCAGCCATGAAAATCTGTATTGGCTCAATTTTAATATCATGGGAGACCTGGATTTGAATCCAACCTAGGTTCCCATTCCACCCCCACCCCCCCTCATTTTAGGTCTTTTTTCTGTGTTTATCAATAAAATGTGGCGAGAACTGCAGAATTCTGATTAAGAATTAAGTTATTCTTAACTACATCTGTTGAAGTCGGCATGAAATGGAAGTTCATCCAATCTATTTTTATTTGCATCTTAAAGATCCTGTTGTAAACAATTCATCCATGCATCCGTTTCATTTTCGAAAACATTTTTTGACCTCAAAACTGATTTTAATAATTTTCAAAATACCTCAATCTTCAGTGAAACACAGACTTCTCTCTGGTGATGTATTCAGGACTTCTCCAATCATTCAGTCCACTTAAATCCCGCCCCTTTCTTACAATCGTCTGCAAGCTCGCATTCAGATCTGCTGCCATCCAATCAACAACCGATGGATAGAACCGAGTCACTGCCCTACATTATTTTTTTCTGATAATCTTGAAATGTACATCACAATACGGAAGAAATTATCTGTCACTACTTCTATTGCAACTTTAAGTACTATGTGAATGCACAAGTCTAACACACCAAACACAACAGCTCCCATCCACTCACCTTTTTTTAATAAGGTCCAGGGCAGATCCCAGGAAACCATCCCTCATTTTATAGATTTTGGCTCCATAGCTGGAAAGGTCTGTTCCGTCCAGAAGGATTGCGGGGCAGCAGCTGGATGGGCCATTGCCACTCTCCCTGTGGGGTGGGAAGGGGAGAACAGCTACATCTGTGGCCCCAGGGCATGCTGGGCCCTTTGTCTCCTCGTCTCTTCCTGTAGCAGCTTGAGGATGTAATGGAGAGCGAGCCACTGGGCTTGTGCAGATGGGTCCTCCTGGGACCTCTGCAGTGGAACTGGGCTCAGACACCTCCGCTCCGCTGTGGTTCGAATCCTGAGCGGTTTTGACGTCAATGTCAGTCCTTTCCGCACTCTGCGTTTCCTCTGTCTGTATTCTTTCTTCTCTATGCTTGTCGTTACTCTCCATTTCAGAGAACCTGTGGTTCGTAATGCCCTCCCTTTGTCTCATTCTCTTAAACTCCTCAAACGTAGGTATGCGCAGACGGCCCATGGGGGGTCTTTTCCTCTCAGGGGTTGACTGGGCAGAGTTAGTGCAGATGGGCTCTGCGGTATGAGATTTACTTATGGTACTAGACTCATGTCTGGAGTCCAGTGCCAGGTTAGGGGTGCTTCGTTTCCTTCGGAGCTGCAGTCGTCGCAGCGCTTCCTGTTTGATCTCCTCAGGACTGGTGATGCGACGGGCACTCAACTCTTGCTGTCCATTCCTTTGCAATGATGTCAGCCCAGTCCGAACCGTTACCTCCTGATCGCACGGATAAAGCGGAGAAGGTGCATTACCAAGCACAGGTTGAGGACGCAAGGGCTTGTGGGGCTCCGTCACACGTGTGCTCTGGAGCCGCAGCTTGTCTCGAAGACCCTTTCGAGCATTTCCGTTTATACCCCAGTCCTCAACCGCTGGTAAAAGCCATTGTGGAAAGAGTGGTATATCCTTCCTCACCAATCCTCGGCGGCCGTAGACAGCCATGCTGTCATGGGAAGGCATTAAGCCGTAAACTTGAGGTCCCTGAGGAGGTCCATCGTACCAGTGGCTGCTTGAAGTGCAGTGAAGAATAAACTCACTGTCCACGCTCCTGTAAGGATAAGCATTGAGATCGGACACGGCGGCCCAGTGCAGGTTTTCCAGGCTGCGGTAAAGCCGGGTGCCACCAGTGTTCATGCAGCCCTGTGGAAAGCGCATCGTACCATATCCAGACTGGCCGTCAGGCTGTTTAAGAGGATGCATACTGCTGGTGGAGCAGTAGGCCCCCAGGTTGCTGAGCAGGCCATTGTTGTTGTTGTAGTGGCCCGGTGCTACATCCTGGGCAGGGAAGGGGGGCACGCCGTGGTGAGAGAAAGCAGACAGCGGGGAGCTGAGGATGGACAGGTCCATGGACAAGTCCATGCTGCAGCTTGCAGGAGAGCCTGCTGGGGAGTACTCACATTGTGGGGCTTTCACATCCGGCATGGCCACTGAAATAGCTGCCATATTCCAGAAAGGAGCATCGGGATCACAGCCCTGCAGAAATGCACAGACAAGGCATGGACATGATGTCAGCAGAACAACCTGATTATACACTGAAACTGCTCTGCATCTGAAAATCAGTAATTCACCAACACCTGGTGTTTAAAATTGGTTTTAAGTAAAAATGAGAAAAATAAATCTTGTATAGACTTTTGGCAAATTCCATCCACTACTGCCTTTGCTTAAACTGTTGCGAAAATGCTATACAAATGAATCAAACTAAAAAATAAATAAAAAATTCATCAAAGTAATAACCTCTAACAGAAAAAGATACATCAGTACTAAAAAGTAAATATTTTCCAGTGAATTTGATTTCTTTTGGCTTTAGTACAATCACATAACAAAATGTAATTTAGCATTTTGATATGCAAGTTATTTAACTTTTTTCTCACACAGCATAAATGGGTCTTTCTTGTTTATTACTGACTGCTGTGGAAAATAATAAAACAAATTTTTAACTGGCATACTTTATAAATTTATAAATAAATAACCAAATACGTAAGAAATATATTCCACTGATAATCCTTAGGTATACGTGAGCAATTGAGGACTTTAAAATACCTGATAAAATCTAAAATTACCTCAGGTTTCAAAATTAATCACGAGGATGTGCTACCGAGAGGATTACTGTAGATGATTCTGAAAATGCAAAATTACCTCCTTGAAACGTCAATTGTATGTAACATTTGCTAATGGCTTGTATGTAAGGGATTCTGTTGCTCACTTGTGTTTGCAGCAACCCTACAAATAGTGCCTTCTATCCATATAAAATGCCCTGAAAGGGTGCATGAAATTCACCCAACATTTCTCATATTTAAAAATGGATTTCGTATACTGGACAAAGCTACCAATATTCCTCTTGCTGTAGAACTAATTGCATACTAATCTAAATCACATCAAATGATCCTTCCAATGATAAAACTACAGCTAAGTAACACAAGGATGTTTAACAGTTCAATAACCACTACAGTAATTATAATGTTCATCATGCGTAGTTCCTATGACTTGTATAATTAAATTCATATTCTAAAAATGGCTCGTTCTTTTTTACAAATCAAATGGTGGGAGGGAGTTCTGTCTGGAATTAAAAACATTAAACCGAGAGGGAGGAAAATCAGAAGGGACAGTAATGAAGAGAGCCACAACATTCGCCCAGGGCTCTTATTCCACTAATCAGATGAGAACTGTGGATTAGCAATGAGAGTGCTTCTCTTTCAGTAATTAGTACAAATTGCCTTGCTTTGGGCCATATTTATATGCACCCGTAATCTTAAACAGAAATCAGGGTCAAACCAGGAGTTACAAAAGAACATGTCACAATAATTCCGGGCAGCAGAGTCAGGACAAATCCATCTGAATATTCATCTTCTTCACAGTGCCTGTCAGAGAACAACGGCATTGCGATTAGATTGAAAAAGGTGGGAAACCAGCAATTTTAAAGGGGTCCTATTATGCTCTTTTACAAAGTCTTGATTTTGTTTTGGGGGTGTACTAGAACATGCTCTCATGCTTGGTGGTTCGAAAAACGCATAATTTTTCACATAATTTACATTATTAAAATACCTTTCTCCCCAGCCTGGCACAAACGGCTCGATTAGTTCCGGCTTTGATGAAGGTCCGCCTTCTCTCGTCTGATGCACTCAACCAAGCGTTCTAACCACAACCTCGCCCCT
>NW_015660506.1:771200-776371 GCF_001515625.1 Sinocyclocheilus rhinocerous | reverse complement strand
GTGTTTCATTACTGCCCCGCCCCTTGCTCCGTCTTTCAACAAAAGCTTTTGGCGAATCCGGCACTGTACTCCCTCGTGTTGTGGAAGCTGTCCTCAGTAAAATGCGCAGCACACAATAGCAAATTGGGGTTATAATGCTCAGGAACAGAGTTAAAAAATTAATTGCAAGCACTGTTTCCTGACATCATCCGCTTTCGGAAGCCCAAACAAAGACGTTTGGGCACGGAGGTGAAAAAAACAGCGTTTCAGGCGGTCGCGCACCGGACGAGAAGCGTAGCACGTGCCACGTCTTTAAAATTCAAATACTTTATTTTCTATGAGTGTGTAGGCACACCGGTGGTGCCGTTCGGCGTCTGTCCGCGGCGCCCAGCTACGTCGTGTTATACTTGTAAGAATTGTTCTAGACATGCCGAAAATTTGACGCTACAGCACAGCAGCTAACTCTGCAGCAACACTTCTTCTTCGTCGTCTCGTCTGATGCACTCACTCAAACAAGCGTTCAAACCACAACCTCGCCCCTCCCCACCTCCCAACCATTCGAATTTCTGTAGGCGGGAATTATTTGTAATGATATTCCAATGAGCCGCTTTGTGATATCACAAAGCCCGGAAAACAAACGCTGTAGTCCAAACGAGCCGTTCGTTGTAGTTCCTTTGGAGTGGACTTTGAGATTTGTAACTTTCTAGATCTTTTTTATGCCCAAACATACACACTACACACTGACTAAAATTTAAAAAGTGAAAAAGCATAATAGGACCCCTTTAAGTGGGGGAAGCCCAGCACGTTCAGGTGTTCAATTAACGTTTGGCCCAATTTAATTAAAATGGAGCTATTGAAACCCCTCTGGTATTATCAGGCTAATTTCCATCTCTAATTTCATCTCCATTTAGGAGATAAGAAGATTAAAAACCCCCTTTTTGTTTTTCTGTGAACTGTACAGTGGAGCGCTCAGGAGGATCTATCTTTGTGGGCGAGTAGACTCACTGTCTCAATAGCACTGCCAGTGTTTTCTTTCGCTTGCGCTTGAAAACTGCTGACGTGTGAATAAACAGTCAATTAGCATAAGGAGCTTGTTTAATGAGCATGTGGCACAGGATCAACTCACGCCGGGCCCATTATGTCCTCTCTGTGTGTGACAGACAGGCAGAGGCTCCATTTCCTATTTGAGCAGAATTCTTACGGACACAAGAAAGCGAGAGCAGACTGTCCCTCACTGAGACAATAGCAAGCCATACCAAACCAAAATACTAGCGATTCAAAGACACTAAAACTTGAGGACTGGATTAGCCAGATTCATGAAAAACTAATCAGCTTCCCTGATTGATTTTACATTAGCCTTACGCAAAGAAAATATATTTCCTTATATGTGAATGATCAATATATTAAATGATTTAACAGTATATTGAGAATATACAGAATACTATATTGTGTTAATATATTACAAAACAGTATATTGAATAATAAATAAGGAATTGCCGCTTTCATATATTGAAAAATGTGTGACAATATATTTAATTATATATTATAATATATGTAATTTTATATTCAGTAATACACTTCATAACATATAGATTTACATGTGATAAGATATGGTACTGCATGTGTATTAATATATTGCACATATATTTACTCATGCAGTATATACACACATATATAAACATGTATAATATATTTCTTATATTTTATAACTATTTACATTGTTCATATTTTCATTTATAGCTAGATAACAACAGCACAAGCCCACCTGCATGTACTAAAGTATTTAGCAAAGAGACTATCAGCGTGCTGAAGAGTGCACAGCCATTACTTTTTAAAATAAAGTAATATATAGTCTTAATATTGTTTGGCAAGTCGTCAACCTGACCACAGGCTGGACTCTTCAAAACAACGGTAACCCCAAAACTCAGACATGAGAGAAACCCTTTTAAATTCCAAAATAATAGAACATTAAACACTAACAGATCTCCTCCTATATTAATACTGAGCAAAAACACATGAGATAACATTTAATTTTAAGATTTACTCTCCTTTAACAGTCGGAAGCAAAGCATGCTGGGAACTAGAAATCTGCTGTAACTCATTCTGTGAATGTGTGTATATATGTGTGTACATACATTCACAATTACACAGGGACATGTACTGTATGTGCAATATATGTACATAACAAAGGATAAAACCTTACGAATATTACATGTAATGCTATTTTTGTCTTCATTTCTAAATATTTTTATATGTATCAAAATATAGCCATACATGGTCAATGCATATATTGCAGTATATTGAAAAACATATGCACTAGTTTCCCAATATATGGAAATGTATTATGCAATGTATCGTATTATATTTTGTAGTATATTCCCATATATTTTTGTTTTGTAAGGGTATCATTTCTTTAACCAGGTTAAACTCATTGAGATGAAAATCTCTTTTATAAGAGTGCCCTGGCCAAGAAGTGATCTGGCCACTGAAACACAGTGAATCTGTATGTACTTTATATATATATATATACTTGTATCTGCAGGCCTCTGCTGAAAAAGTGTGTTAGAGAAACCCTTTAGGATTGCAATATGTTAGTCTTTTTGTTGTGTTAGTCATAAAAACTTACCCCATTTTAATCAACTCTGTCTGCACCTTTACTCGGCTTGCTTTAGGCTCTCATTCACAGGCTCTCAGCCAACAGAATCTCTTTTGGCTTGGATTAGAGGTAGACAAACCATCCACAACGTCAGACTGCTGAGATCTCAAGCACAGGCACCTACAAAAGAAGAGAAAAAACATCAATACAGGCATCCACAAATAATATGAATCAATTTCTGCAACGGACAAAGGATCCTGCAGTATTTCTAAGGATTTTGTGTTTCTGTTTTCTTTGAGAAATGCATTTGCTATAACTGAGGAAATTTTGTTAAGAAGTCAAACACTCTGAATAAATCACCGGGGTTTCCCTTATACACAAAGAAAATTATTTCTTAGGTTTAAAGATATTATTAAGCTTAATAATTTTCTTGCTTTCTAAGAAAGGTCTATTTTTTGTAAACAAATCAAACATAATAATAATGCTAAGAATAAATTTTGATAATATTCATAAATATTAACATACATAAAAAACTGAATTCCAAAATATTCCAAATCACATGTATTTGGACCTCCTGTGATTCAAGACTCTGAAATTCAAGGCATGTTGTGGGCTTTACAATTTTATCTCTTTTGACCTCAATATCAGCCAGAGACCTTCTGGAATTAGTTCAAGTTGTGATAGTGGCACGTCAGTGAATGCAGTTTCAATGATTTCTCATTACTGAGGGAGACAGCTCGACCTCCACCAGGATGGAGTCAGGCTTCAGTCAATAAACACATTCAGTTGCTCTTCTACTCCATCTTACTAATGGCAAGAACTCTTGGTGTTTGGTGAATATCTGTCAGTATGTGGTCCAGCTGCTCACTAACGTGTTTCAGAGTAACAAAACCCTGAGGATTACAGCGGGACATCAGTAAGCGAAATAAGAAGAGACGCCTTTCTACTTGAGTACTAGTACTAGTTGTACTCGCAATATGCACACACAACCATTCCATGCGGACACTTTAGTCTGATTTATGACTAAATGACTCTTATGAGCGGTTCTTTTAATGAATCGTTCAAAACATCTCACAAAGGCTGAATTCAGAATAGCATACTGGCATACTACTTTTACTATTTTTAGAATACTAGTATGTTATTCCGTGACAAATTATTCTCTGAATGAACTCACTGATAGATAGACAGTGCTGCTTACATTTCCTAAACCTTCAAAGGTGTAATTTTTATTCTTTTCCATCAAGCCACTGCTGTAGCAAGGTTGCACAGTGATCTATGAAAGCTGCTCCATATGGAATCATAGACTAAAAGGCCACATATTGATTGTATCTGCAGGTTTGTGTGATAGCACAGCAGGGGTGTTTCTAGGTTTCAGGAGGTGGAAAGACATGGAGCGCAGATGGAGATTCACAGTATGATTATGCTGCAGAAGACTGACCTCATGATTGGTTGTTGAGATTGATCTATTTCGTCTAAGGTCACAAAGGCCACTGCAGCAGATATCAACCTATTTCTAACCACTGGATTTGTGCTTCCACAAAAAGGATTTTAAGCTGTGAAGAGCAATTTCAGTGAAAGAGGGGGTCATATAAGTACACTGGTGTTGAAAATGGTTGAAATCTGCATGTCTGTGAAGAATATAGGTTAGCTTTAGTTGAAATGGGGATGGTTTACAGAGTGAATGTGGGTAAGATGTGCTAGGGTTAAAGTAGCCATTCTCAGATTAGTACCTGTTGGTGATTTTGCCTAATCCAACTGATCCTGCAGAAAGCCGATATGCTGGAAAGCTCAGGAAGGTCTACTAGCTATTGATCATTGGCTGCTTATCTCCCATATCTTGCAGTAAGAGGACTAAAGGCTATCTTTACAGTTACAATATCCGTATTAGGATTTATATTGTAAATCCTAAATCTGAATGAACATGCAATGTATGATTTGGAAGAGTAAATGTTATAATTTCTTTTTAACATCCAAAAAAACAGGTCAAATTCATCAGGCAAATTTAACCACATTAATGTATTTAATTTAAGCTACACAAAACAAAGAATACATTATAAAACATTAATAAATTCTAAAACAAATGATACCCCTTCATTCATTCATAAATTCATTTATAGATAATTAACTTATCCACTTGCACCAACACACACACACAGACACACACACACATTATACATAGATACATTTTTGAACACAGCATGTTTGAATACTATTTACATTTTAAATAATGTTTTAAAAATATATATTTTTTAAATTTTGAATACTATTTCTTTTAAAAAAATTTTTAGCTAGTGGAATGACATGTACGTATACAGTTAAGTGCCTTACAGTTTTTCTGAATTGCTAAAACACATTTCTTGAAACCATCACTCATTTTCTCAAAACCTTAAACACAAATCCAAATACTCAAACTAAATTCACGAAACCTCTGACTCTTCCATCAAAGTCAAACAATCACTGCAAAACCATTTTGCTTGCACTCAAAATCAAACAGTGCTCTCAGATCACACACACGAGTCAATAAAATAAACACTACAGAGCATTCATTAGACACTACAGAGAAAAATGGAGAACACAGCATCCAGAACATTACAGA
>NW_015660506.1:711346-770616 GCF_001515625.1 Sinocyclocheilus rhinocerous | reverse complement strand
GATGAGCTTTGTAAAAATCGAAGCGTTTCAGAAAGGCGGGGCATAGAGGAGAAACAATAATGCACATTATGTGGAAAATAATGTGTTTTTTTTACCTTAAACCGCATAAACACATTGCATTACACCAAATACACAAAATAATGTTATTTTTAGCAACATCATATGACCCCTTTAAACTAGTGAGAATTTGGTTCAGAGATTGGGGTTTAGTGTTTTAGCAATTCAGAAAAACTGTAAGTGTCCAAACACTTTTTTGGCAACTCTAAAGCCTTAATAATGCTTCATAGCATTGTTCCATCATCTGTTTCTGAGGCAGGTGAAGTAGTCATGGAGCTGAGGTATTACAGTAGAAGCGAGTGCTGTATAATCAGATGCAGAACTGAAGAGCTTCTCTATTACCTGTCAGCGGCGCACCGCACTCATTCTGACAAGAGCATCCGAGACAGAGCTGGGTTACGGCTCTTCAAAGTAAGAGGAGACGGCATCAAAACATGTTAGAGTGAGGCTCAGGAGAGGTGAAGACTCAAGTACCAGCTTACCTCAGTTAATTATGCTTCAACTCTGCAATGAGTTCACTGCATTCAAACAAAATGTACTGTCTACCATATCTGCAACATCTAAATAAATAAAGTATAAAAAAAAATAAAGCTAAATAAAAATAGTTTGTTACATATAGTAATCACATATACGCAAGGTGAATACCGTACATCATGCAGATAAAAAAAAACCCTTGACAAATATACTATAGGGTGTGTCTTTTCCTGTAGCTCAAGATTGTTTAGTGAATATTTTATGCTTCTGTAGCGTTAACGGAGCTGATGAATAATGCATTAGGTAGATTAGGTGAGAGAAGCATTGTTTGCGCACAAGTTTTTCCATAAACACATTAGTTCTATTCATAGATGACTATGATAATAGTGATTGAAGGCTTGACGCACTAGTAATCGGTACATATTACAAAGCTGTACTGAAGTTATTGCTATTACTAATTGGTGCACACAGATGTCACAATCTTTCTCATAAATCATTATATGTCTGACAAAGTATAGATGCTGTCTCAAATAACTAGCACAGATCATGTCATTCTAGCCAGCAACAACACAAAGGCAATTTACAGAGCTTGCATTTCCATGAGACGCACACATCAATATGGCGATCAATGTCTGCCGGTCATCTTGTTGGTGGATGTGTTTAATTAATGACCAAGCTGCCACATGTAATATCATTAGTGCATGATTTCATCCTGTAAATTGGAGTATGATTGAAGTGCCAATTCATCAGTAAGTTTGCTTCCTAAGCTTCAAATGCTGGCAAATTTACATGTCTCTCATATAGATATCCTCATTCTAATAAGATAAGGCCACTGCTTACATAATGCATAGTGAGACACGGAAGAGGATAAGAATCTTTTCAATGAAATGTATATGCATTGAAGCTCTGTGTGATGTAACCCTGTCGTTAGTTGATTTTTGCGTTGAGAAGCAGAGGGAAATGAAGCAAGATAATAATTGCCTTTCAGACTGATGAATCAATGCCCTGCAGCTCCTCACAAGGATTTTTTTTCACCTCTTCCTGTATTAGATAAGTCACATGAACATGATACCGCTGCTCTGAAAGATAAAGCCGGTAGTTACGGACATACTGTCAACAGAAGTCAGTACTGCCCTCAGAAACATTGTGTCAGAAATCATGCAAGCTGGATGAGCATTGGAAACGTGCCAATCTCCTTCTCAAAAGCAGGCTGACAGTATATCACAGAGTGATACATAAACTCTTTTGATTATACATACTTAAAGGGGTCATATGATGCGATTTAAATTTTTCCTTTCTCTTTGGAGTGTTACAAGCTCTTGGTGCATAAAGAAGATCTGTAAAGTTGCAAAGACTAAAGTCTCAAATCCAAAGAGATATTCTTTATAAAAGTTAAGAGTCAACCACGCGGGGCGTAACATTTTCGTCACGCGCTTGATGTATTCGGCCAATCATAACGCACTGGATAGCTGGCCAATCACAGCACACCTCGCTTTTCAGACTGATGAGCTTTGTAAAAATCGACACGTTTCAGAAAGGTGGGGCATAGAGGAGAAACAATAATGTACAGTATGTGGAAAATAATGTGTTTTTTTAACCTTAAACCGCATAAACACATTTCATTACACCAAATACACAAAATCATCATCAACATCATATGACCCCTTTAATAAAACTTGTGGTACAAGTAAATACCTTTTTATTTCAGTAACAAAAGTACTACAATGACTTTTGGACACAGTATCATGTAAATACCATGATGCATGAATATGGTTATTTTAAAATGTATACAGTTTAATAAGTGAACCTATTTCACTACTGTTCAAATGTTTCAGAGTCAGTAAGACTTTTTTAAAGTGAAGTAGTCTCTTATTCTCACCAATGCTGCATTTATTTAATCAAAAAGATAGTAAAAACATAAATATCATGAAATATTACAATTTAAAATAAATGTTTCTATTCAAATACATTTTAAAATGTAATTTATTTGTGTGGTGTCAAAGCTGAATTTTTGGCAGCCATTACGCCAGACTTCAGTGTAACATGATCCTTCAGAAATGACTCTAATATGATGATTTAATGCTCAAGAAACATTACTTTACATATTTGTTATCATCAATGTTGAAAACAGCTGTGCTGCTTAATATTTTTAAGAAAACGGATACATCTCATTTTACATTTTGCAAGATTATAAATGTCTTTCACTTTTGAATATTGTAATGCACCCTTGACGATTAAAAGTATTCATTTATAATTATTCATTTAAAAAATATTACTGACCCCATACTTTTGAATGGTAGTGTAACTAGTCCTGTGACTGGTCACCCTTTAATTTTTGTACAACAAATGAAACTTATAAATACCATTTAATATGAATGACAAATTACAAATGAATTTATATACAGTATATATAATGCTATTTCATACAGTATTTGTTTGAGTAAAGCTTGTCACACCTCAGAATGTCCCAAATAATTTCATGTCAACTACCCACATAGCACATACCAAAGCACCACAGTATAATCATCGGATGCCATCACTGCACCATTATTTCACCCCAGTGCTTTTTCTAATGCATTCTTGATTAGTAAACTTGTGGAGATGATGATGAAGCTAAAAGGCAGCACTGGACAGTTTATATGTAATTCCCAATATTCCAGAGGCTATGAAAGCTTCATAATTAACTGTGGAACATTTATAGCTCAACCTTCTAACAGCAAACCTCAATATTACTAATATGACAACTATTCTGATTGGTATTGAGAGTATATATATATATATATATATATTTAGTTTTTAAAAGCAGATAGACTATTGGTTGTCATCTAGTCAGCCAAGGGCTCTTCCTCTTCATTACTCATAAGTGTACTCTCTTTACTCCTACTCTGTTTGTGTTTTCATTAGATAATGACACCAGCAGCTCTGGCAACAGTAACAATAACAAAAACAACCTACAAACCTGCCGACTTCACACTTATCAACCTCCTGAGAGAAAGAGAGAGTGCTATGGATCCAGTGTGAAATACTGTGAAGATAACAAGAGAAAACTGTGCCAAGGACAGAGAGGGATGCGACAGGACTGGACAGGACAGGAAAGAGTGATTGATAGGTGAGAGTAGAAAGCCTGATAAAAGGGTTAGGTGTGGAGAGCAGGAGACACGAGCGATGAGAGATGAGCGGTAGAGGGAGGAGAACAAACATGAGAGAGACACAGCGAGAGAGAGGTGGAGAGACAGAGAACATCCCAGGAGCTCCGCTGATAGGCAACAGTGCCTGTAATAAGGCAGGATAGCTGTAAGAAGCAGATGTCCCTGTGAAAAACAGAAAATGATAATATCATGGAATCACTGATAGCTCTCATTTCTCCCTCACTGCTGTCTGCACTAAGCTATCCTGGACTTCACAACTAGTTCAGACCACAGCTTTTAGGAAAAAACAAAATGTAAGTTGTTATTCGCTGAAAATTGTACACTATTCATTTTACACTGAGAGAATAATACAAATAAAAAGCTAAGAACCTGCAACACGGCACTAAATACAGACGAGGATTAGAGCCAAGCAATAAAAAAATTAAATAAAACCATTTTGAGATTAAAGTCATTATAATGCGAGATTAAACTCGTTAATCTTCATCCATAGAAAGAAACGACTGTAACCATCTGTACCAAGTATGGTTTAAGTTTAGGGCAGCGGTGAAAATAGCAATAGATGCTGTTTGAACTATATGTGCAAACAGCCATAGATGCTATTTACACTAAGTGAAAACAGTGATATATTCTATTTACACTAAGTGACAACTGCAGCATTTTTAGCGATGTGTTATTTACACTAAATGAAAATAGCAATTCTATTTACGGTATGTAAAAGTTTGCAATAAGTGTAAATAGTAATTAGATGCTTAGAAATTTTATACTTAGAAATAGTGACAGATACTATATGCACCTCAGTATTGTTGTAAATTAACAGGATGCAATAATAAGTGTATATGATTTTATTAATAAAATGCTTTAAATAGAGGCTGCCTTATTGGGACAACAAAGCCCTCCCTAAACCTACCCAATTAAAACATCATTATTAAACACTCGTTAGGCAACTGATTTCCACATTTCCAATGTGATGTGATGAAAAAAGTAAGAAGAGCGAGATCGGCAAAAGGCGAATCATCGTATGCTATCCACGAGCATTGCTCTCTACGACCTACGCCACTGAAGACGCTGATTAACACTGTCCAATGAGATAAAATGAGCGTGACACGAGTGTGTTTATTCTCAGCATTTTATTTAAACTTTTTTACTCGTGCGATTTCATTTTTTCCTTTCTCTTTAGAGTGTTACAAGCTCTTGGTGCATAAAGAAGATCTGTAAAGTTGCAAAGACTAAAGTCTCAAATCCAAAGAGATATTCTTTATAAAAGTTAAGAGTTAGCCACACCTACCTAAAACGGCTCGTTCGAACACGCCCCCACATATCTAACTGTAACCATCTGTACCAAGTATGGTTTAAGTTTAGGGCAGCGGTGAAAATAGCAATAGATGCTGTTTGAACTATATGTGCAAACAGCCATAGATGCTATTTACACTAAGTGAAAACAGTGATATATTCTATTTACACTAAGTGACAACTGCAGCATTTTTAGCGATGTGTTATTTACACTAAATGAAAATAGCAATTCTATTTACGGTATGTAAAAGTTTGCAATAAGTGTAAATAGTAATTAGATGCTTAGAAATTTTATACTTAGAAATAGTGACAGATACTATATGCACCTCAGTATTGTTGTAAATTAACAGGATGCAATAATAAGTGTATATGATTTTATTAATAAAATGCTTTAAATAGAGGCTGCCTTATTGGGACAACAAAGCCCTCCCTAAACCTACCCAATTAAAACATCATTATTAAACACTCGTTAGGCAACTGATTTCCACATTTCCAATGTGATGTGATGAAAAAAGTAAGAAGAGCGAGATCGGCAAAAGGCGAATCATCGTATGCTATCCACGAGCATTGCTCTCTACGACCTACGCCACTGAAGACGCTGATTAACACTGTCCAATGAGATAAAATGAGCGTGACACGAGTGTGTTTATTCTCAGCATTTTATTTAAACTTTTTTACTCGAAATTTAAGATTTTTTTCTCGAAACACTGACTTTATTCTCGAAATTTTATGAGTTTATTCTCAACATTTTATTTAGACTTCCCCCTCGAAATTTAATGAGTTTTTTCGCGAAACACGACTTTATTCTCGAAATTGAATGAGTTTATTCCCAATATTTTATTTTCGAGTTTAATTTTGCATTATAATGACTTTAATCTCAAGATGGTTTTTCTTTTTTTATTATTACTTGGCCCTAATCCTCTTTCGTAACTAAAAGAGCTTTGAATTGCATTAAAATATTTTATACTAAAATAATTTAGAAAGTTATTTCTAATTTAGAAAGTTAATTTGAATTTTTTTCTGACTAAGTTATAATCAAAACTTACTTTCTCCAAATTTACATTTATATACTACCTTTCAAAGGTTTGGGGTCTGTAAGATTTTTTTAAATGTTTTTATTACTCTAATCTTCAGTGTCACATGAACACTTTCAGAAATCGTTCTAATATTTCATTCAAATCATTAGTGCTGCTTAATATTTTGTGGAAACCATGATACATTTGTTCTAATTCTAACAAAGTTTAAAAGAACAGCATTTTTTAATAGAAACTTTTTATAGCAATTCAAAATACATTAAAGCTGCAGTCCGTAACTTTTTTTGGTTAAAAATGATCCAAAATCAATATTTGAGCAAGTACATAACCAGCCAGTGTTCAAAACTATTGCCTTACTTTAGCCAGATTCACAATGGTTAGCTTATAATAATGTTTTCTAATTAGAGTGGTACGGGTAGGTTTTCGCGGGAAATTCGAGCATGCAGCTGCGTCATTACGTCACTTCTGTAAACATAAAGAAGTTGTCCGGCTACTAGGCTATAGCATGTGAGGATACTGCAGGTGGCCGATCGTTTATAAACTTTTCTCACAGCAGCTGGAATAATTAAATGTATCATTTTGATGGCGGATTGTAATCCAGAAAGGATTATGTTATGAAACACATGTGAATGAAATTTAATTATATTACAGTTTTAAATGTGCTTCTGATTACAGATAGCCTACACAATATTTGTATTTTAAAGACAACCAGTTAGAAGGGAGCATAATTTGCTTTTTGGGTTAAAAGAATTTCTTAATATGAAATTCGAAGAGTATGACAATTAGATTAGACTGTGCAGAAATTGAAATCTACACGCTAATACACACTATAGGCCTACTCATAGTCACCAATGCTGATGTTGTTAACATTAATCATTTGAGAATAAAGTATAACAATAATAATAATTTGCACGGTTTGATGTGATATGAGCTCATTTAGATTAAATCACCATTGGTAGCGCGATTTATTGTAATGTTTTTTTCCTCAGTTGGTCAGAACAAACGTGGCAGACTTGTTACTTACTTGTTCAGATGACAATATCCGGTGAAAATGCTTATTTGAGTTATATATTCCAAGACGTAGGCTAAAATCTGTGAGTGCAAAGTACAATATCCACACCAGTGCGGTGACTGACAACCACACATACTCCTCAAAACATTAGATTAATCCGCGCTGGAGCCGTGCCACCGCACAACCCACGCAAGTAAGATAATTCCGCACACAGCTGCAATTGCAGGTTTCCAAACAGAGATGGCGATAAAGAGGCAAAACTTAAGGACTGCAGTCTGCAGCTTTAATATCACTACTGTGGTCAATTTAATGCTGAATAAAACTTTTTTTTTTATCTTACTGACACTAAACTTTTCAATGGAAATGTAGGTCAACCAAGATTTTAGTTCTATAGATCTGCATTAACTTTTGTAATATTTATAAATAGAACAGGACAAATAATTTACAAAGTGACATGATTATTATTGGTAACGCAACCTCTGATCTCAACAGCACAACCATACATTACAGTCAATACAGCAATCTATACTACATCATGGGCTGTGGCATTAAATAGATGATAGAGATGAACAGCATCACGCTTCTCTTTCAGTAGAACAGGACTGCTGGATGCCCTCAGGAGCTGCCTGTGGCTGTCATATTTCAACAGCTCCATATGAACCCTAATAACCATCCATTGGGAGAACATCATAAGACCCACACAACCCTGTCCTAAGGGGCCCTCCTACACACACATCAGCTCCTTTGTTGTTCTTTGTGAATGAAGGAGGGATCAAAGCAGCGGATCTCTACGTGAAGGTGCCCCAATCTCCATCAGAACCACTTGGTCGGTAATGGGCTTTCATCGGGGGGTGATGAGGTGAGAGCAGGATAGGACAGAGGGGGGAGAAAGGGGGATTAGGAATTAGGAGAAGTCGTTATCCTCTGATGAATACTATGCAAGCCTGCAGGTGTCACATCAATTTATATTCCAATTTCCTGTCCGCTACCCTCTTTCTTTCTATCTCTCTACTGTCCAACTAGATGAAATATTGAGGGATTTCTGCTGAGGAGTGAACTGGCCCATTTTTACCCCATGTGTGCCAGACACTGAGGTGATCGTCTTGAACACCTGGCTCAAACTCTGTAGCGCTCTGTGCCCACACAACAACACACAATAAATCAATGAAGCAATTCATTAGAGCAGATGGCTTCATCTCCAGCGATCTGGTGCCTTGTGTATTGTTGAGGTGCACGGCAGTGGACCAGGTCAGGCTAAAAACTAGAATGCCGGTGTTGTCACAACGAAACAGCTTGACCCCTT
This sequence comes from Sinocyclocheilus rhinocerous, assembly GCF_001515625.1. NCBI lineage: Eukaryota > Metazoa > Chordata > Actinopteri > Cypriniformes > Cyprinidae > Sinocyclocheilus > Sinocyclocheilus rhinocerous. The sequence continues at coordinate 762,297 of NW_015660506.1, read as the reverse complement.
ACTCCCTTCGTCACGACAACACGTCAAGGGGTCAGTGAGGCATGACAACCCCACACAACAGAAGGATCGTGTAACAGCGCAGGGAGTATAAACGTATTCAGCTCTCCTCTTTTTCTCTCTCTCCCTTCCTCCAGAGGTCTATCCTCCGCTTCAGATCTGTCCAATGTCATGAGCAGAAGTATGCAAATGATATTCACAGTGTTCCCTTGTACTGCTCAGCAAGTCTGCTCTGCATATTCCAAACTGGAAATCTCCTCAGGTGGAATTTCACTCAAAAACCATGTGAAATTTCACACACAATAAGTAAACTGCATTTTTTTTTTTAAATAAAAATGAGAAAAAAAGATGTAATCTATAGTGCATCCACTGATCTAAATTACATCCTGGCATATCATCAGCACAAAACATATGTTCATTCTTTTCTCTACAAATCATCCCATTCAACAAGCACAAAATAAGAGCTTTTTAAAGCATAAACCAGTGGCAAAATTATTATATTACAAGTCAAGTCCCCCCTCCTCCCAATCTCCATCTAGATTTACATACCTCTTTCTCATGTAGAAACATCAGGCAGGGGACGAGAAGGCAGAGCATGTCAGCAGAATCAGCAGTGCGCACGCAGCGGTCTATTCCACTCTGATGTGATAGCAGCATGTGAGCTGCTTTAGCTCTCTCAGCTATTGTTACACCGCCAGCTCTGCACTGAGCATGCTCCAAACACCGCTCCACTCACTGTTGGCATGGGAACCATTCAAGCACAGACCTCACTAAAAAGGACCTCCCTGATATACACACTCTCCCCCCCCACCTACCCTCTCAAGGGGGTTTTCCTTGTTTTTGCATTTATGTAACCCTATGTGAACCAAAGCAAATCTTCACAGACGAGAATAAACTGACATAAAACATCCACTCATGAAGCTACCTGAGCTAAAAAGACATCTTTAACTAGCTCTAACATCATCGTCTGAGTCATTGTCTTCAATCTTGAGTTTATTACAATGAAATTTTATCAGTTTAATCCAAATGGTGATGTTATGGGGAAAAAAAGATTTTTGACCTTAAGGAGTGTAGAATCATTTAACTAAACGACTCGATACTCTGCAGGAATGTCCAACAACCAACTAGTGAATTAGTGAGGTCAACAAGTTTATCTATAGATTTATTTATTTTAATATAAATAAAATAAAATCTAAATAAATAAATTGATGTGGGTTTTTTATATTTATTTTAATACATAAATAAATATATGTATTACTATTATATGTGTTATCAATTAAATAATCAAAACAATTAAATATCAATGAATAAAAAATACATCTAGTATTTCTGGTTTTTAGTTTTATATTTATTTTAAAATAAATTCATATCTAAAATTAAATAAAAATCTAAACACATAAACTAGGTTTTTATATTTATTTATTATTATAACTCTCAATTCCAAAGCAAGGGCCATTATCTCTACTGGAACGCAGCAGGATTTTACTGCATTCCTCAAAATTCCCATGAGAGGGCTTTCAAAGCATATTGGCTGTGCTCTGTAATTACAGTATGTTGCGTGGGGTTGTCGTGGCCGGGCCATACGGAGAGAGCTAATCCTCTGTTACCACACATGCTTCTCAGCTCCTCCAGCGATCAGGGCGCTAAACAGACATCAGCTGAGCCTGTCAAGCCCTGTCAGTCTGCCATAGCCCTGCACACTGGATCTCTGGGGCTCAGGAATAGAGCGGGTCAAAGGAAGGGATTTCCTCTTTACCTATGCTGTACTTCAGTGATCTATTGGGATCAAGCGCAGGAGGTTGACGGCCAATGCATTATCAGCATTTGATAGCGAGCTCCCTGGAGAGACTCAAATTTACTATTAGCTTTTGTTTCAAGGCTTCTAGCCTTACATTAGCCAAAGTGACACTTTTATCAGAAACTCTAACAGCTTTTTTATTGTGTAATTTATCTTTATAAGTTATTAATCATGATATGTATCTGTTCAGAAGCACTTTAATAGCAAACCACAGTTGTGGTGGGATCCCTGTGGTTCAGTTGAGGTTGGTTTAATACAGTACACTATACAGCCAGTAAAAGCTTCATCCATTTAGCTTGAATGTTTCTCCAGAGGGCTGCATTTATATAGTCTATTTATGAGCAGCAGCACACAGTGCAAATAGAAACAATATGATGAGAGAAAAATATCATCTGATTAACATTGAAACACAACAAAATGGTCAGACAGCTTAATTTACAAACACATCCCAAAAATTACTATGGTAATAGGTATTCTTAAAACTACCATGTAACAACCATGAATTTCAGTATTCATATTTGAGTTTCTTAAAACAAATCTTAAAACACGCTTTTCACACTCTGACTAATTTAGTTTTTTTTTTTCTACTAACAATGTCCAACGGTGAACTTTTTCTTAAGTATCATGAGTATTTCACTACAGCATTATTTCTACCACCTTTCAAATTCTGTTTTCTGTTTAATAATAATCAACAATGTAAGTAACGATAAAGGAGATTATATTCATAACATTTTTGGAATAACCTACCTAAATGCCCTAATAATATTTTCACATTTTTCTATTGGTCAAAATTTTAAAAGATATTTTTAAATGATGCAAAATAAAACTATTCTGTTCAAAAGTAATATTATATATTATATACTAAGCAAAGTTATTATTCATATTTTAAGATGGAAGTCTGGGTCTGGGACAAGAGTAAAACAATAAAAAAATCTAAAATATACACTACTGTATATAAAACACTGAGATTAGCCGTAGCAAGACAAAGGATTTGAACATTTTATTTGAAACAGAATTTATTAGAAATAGAAATTAGAAATTGTAACATTATAAATGCCTTTACTGTCACTTTTGACAAGAATGAAAGGTAGTAGTATATTTACAGTATATAAAAAAAACTCTTCCATGACCTCAAGGATCAAAGTTTTAATGTGGCCAAATAGTTTTAATACAAATCAACCCAACACAAAAGTGCCTTCAGTTGAAGAAACGTCAATTTAGTGCCCAGTGTATTAAGCATTTTTAAACTGACAAATGCACAAAATGGACCCAGATTTTTAATACACAGCATTTGTTGCTGTGTCTGGGAGAGGAGAATCATTCAAGAGATTGATGGGCCTCAGGGCTTAGAGAGAAAGTCTCAAGCTAGTGGCCATGACACTCAAGATGCAGAGCAGCACAGAGCAGCGGCCGTCACCCTGCCCAAAGACTCGCCATTCCTAATTTATGAGGGTTCTACCAAGCCTCAATAATTCATACACCCAGCTCCACACAGTGATCACTGAAGCACAGACCGCCTTTCACACAAGACCAAAAAAAAAATTTAATCAATAAACACAATTCTCTTTCAGACAAGGTTTGCCTCTCCATTATGAGATTCTTTGTTTCGGCAGCAATGGGACTATATTTGGTTCTGCATATGAATCAGCAGCTGATGCACAAATAGCTGAAAGATGAGAAAGCTGAAACAGCATTCACAAAACTGTCAAACCAACTGTTAGTATGTCAGGCTAAAAAAAGGGGTTACTGCAAAATTCAGACACATTATGAGTCGAAACGAAGCAAAAAATAAAAAATAATACACTGGTAATACAGTAGGTGAAAGCTACAAAAAATTATTTATTATCCTTTTATTGTGATTATTAAAAAACACCATAATGAATTCACTAAGAATGTACTGACACACAATGCTATTTAGTGGCATCCCTAAAAAGTAGGCCTAACCGAAGTGAAAATCTGTGTAGGATGTCATAAAAAATGTATTAGTTTAGCTCTAGGGTTCCATATCCTATATTTGGCACCATTATGGGACACAATATTGGTAAACGGATGAGAGACAATCAATTGTATCATGAGAAAAGGGCTCACAAAACACACTGACACAAATACAGGGAGAGGGCAGCTAACACACTAACACACATACTGATGGTGCATGTGAACATCTCTTTCAGCTCAACAAAGAAACTGAATGGGATATGCATAAATAATGTCTCAGATGTGGGTCAGTGTGCGTTACATTGCTCATATAGATGCATATATTTAATGCGCCGTACTGAGGTGGTGGCTGGTGATGGCATCACTTCCTGTGCTACTCTGAGCCTGGGAAACAGCATGGGAACTGTCCCACATTCCTCAGACTAGCCACGACTGGGAACTGCAAAAGTATACAGCAGGAATGTATTGTCATTAGTGAATGGGACCATGTCAGTGAGACTACAAGGTATTGACTCAACTGCTCTATTCAATGAAGCTGCTACGTATACCAATAGATATATGGGTGCAGTGTGTGAACGGAAAGTTTGATTAGTCCATTAATGGGCCAGACATGTCAATGTCTAAAGGCATGTCAATGTTTATATAACCATAACCAACCCACATTTTTACAGTCAGGTTCTGATGGGTCTCTCTGTTAGTTAATGGTTCTCGGATTAAATGCCCTACACAATGAGGAAAAAAAATTCATTCCCAAGCTGGACAATGAATCCAGGTGTCTCCTAATGATACCATAAATTACCATAAATAGTTGCTTACATGATCATGCCATCCTTCAAAACACAACTTTGTTGTCACATACAGTTTGTGCTACAGGCATGAATGAGGCCTCAAAATTTAAACGATGCAGCTTCTCTTGGTGCAGAATAACCACAGAACACCACTGCAACCCCTACCAACCACCCAGAACACCCCAGAAATTAACCCTAAAAAATGCCTTAGCAACCACCCATAACATCCTAGTAATACACTGAGAACACCCTATGATCCACACAGGTAAAACCCCAACAACTGCCCAGAATACCATAGCAATGATCCATAACACCCTAGCAATGCCCTAGCAACCACCAAGAGCACCTAAGCATCATGACGGTGAGTTTTGAAAAGGTCTACTCTGAAAAGGTTCAAATACTGTATGCTGAATCATTGTTGCATGCTATACAAAAAAAAATTGTTTATGTCCACATAAAAAAGAAAGAAAAAATATGTAATCTGTGCATTCCACTGATTACCATTTACCATATTAAATATTTCTTAAATTATGAGTTTATAGCTTATTCACAATCAAATTAGAATTAGCCTTTTATGCTTGGGAAAACTGCATGGTCTGCACACAGTATACTTGCACACAGTCCAAAGTAACAAAACATCGCTGCTCACATTAATTTTGTACAGCATAAACAGTGTTTTCCCTCCTAATATATGGCTGTTTGTCCTCCACGGCTGTGTAGAAAGTGGTAAACTCATTTTACAATGTTGTTTGTTTACTTTGCACACAAGTAATTTATTTTAATATTAATATATTTATTTAGATTTCATAGTTTAAAACGGTATAAGTTAGATCTTTGTAGCAAAGTCTCTTTAAAGCCTTTTTAAATGGCAGTATGTGGCATTGCCATCTGAATTGCTTGGGGTGAAAGAGTCAAGTTCTTCAATTTAATGACTTATAAACATCTGCTTACAATTGCTTAGTGTAAATTGTTTCAACCCTCCTCATGAAGTGAGTGGTTCCAGGAAATGGCCCATATTTGGTCAGAATGGTTCTTATTAATTGATTTAATTGAATTAATAGAGAACTGATTCAAAGTCAACTTTATGTAAAACAGGAGGAAGAGCTCAACTCCTCACTGGCATCAGTATTTACACAACAAAAGGGGTCTTTTTCTTAACAAGCCCTTTCAGCATACATCATCACCGGCACTATTATCTGATGATGAATGCTATGCAGATGAGGCCCGGTAACAGCCAGGGATGATTTTGCGACCAACAATGTGGCCATTTCATCTCTGAAAATTTAGTTTTTTGCCTTGATGTAGACAGAATATTAAGCTGCACACTGAATGCATTACTAACCCCTTGATGGCCTTTAGTTCATCAAAACAGCCTTGATTCAAGACATCCAGGTGATAGTGATAATGTAAAACAAGTAACCAAAAGAAACTACAGCATGTCTAAATGTCTACTGCATGATGCCTCCACTGATACAGCAAACTCTTTATTGATACAGGATTCCATTGTAGAATCTGTTAAAAACTATGGGGAATGGGACTGACTTCATTATACTGTATTTTGCAGACATAAAGAAGGATACAAATGAAAACAGTTTATTTAAACTGGGCCCCATTCATTAATTAATTTCTGGCTAGAGAGGGAGAACATGATTATTTCAGTCATGGATTTTGTTTTGGGAACTAACTATTTTTATTTGATTCCCCAGATCTGCTAATTCAGCTGAACTAACTTAAAAGAAAATTATGTCATGTTTTCAGACCAGAAGTCACAGACAACATTAGATTGTATGCATGAAAATGTTCAAATTTACCCTGGAAGCTCACATTCATCTGCATTCATTTGTCAACATCTCAAAATTCAACCAACAACTAATGTATAGAGCCAAGTCCCCACCCTACATTTTTTTCTTTTTCAAGATGGAATAATCTGATCTGTCACTACTTCTTGTTTTATCGCAATTTTAACATCAGATATGTACAGTACTCATATTATCATTTTATGCAAAATGGCATATTCTGAGCAGAGAGGTGTGCAGACACCTAAACAAGATAATGCACTTTAATAAACAAAGTATACAATGAACTTAAATAAACAAAAATGAATAAAGCCTATTACAGCCTTCCTGACATTGTGCACATTTCCACTTCATTTTGCCTCAAGGTCATTCAAAAAAAAATCCCTGAATTACAGCAAGCAAATTTTAAAAATTAGATAAAATATCTTTAACCACCCAACACATATTGGTCCTTCCTACTGACAGGGTGACCTAGTTCAAATTTTAAGAACAAAACAATACAGACCCAGCAAAGAGGACATTCATCAAAGAGATGTATTATGTCAGGGTGAACAAGAGGGGTGGCCAGTTTTCAAAATCAAATAAAACATCTTTAACCACCAAACACATATTGGTCCTTCCAACTGACAAGGTGACCTAGACTATATTTAAGAACAAAACAATACAAACACAGCAGGAAGGACATTCATCATAGAGCTGCACATGAGATGTGTTATATCAGAGCTATATGGGCTGAACAAGAGCTGTATCAAATGTTGCTGCATATATCGCAGAAAAACTAATGTCATCACCCTCATTATCATGATGCTTTAGTCATCATGCTGTGGTGATTTAATCTTCCAAAAATTCACATCATATCATGACAATGTCATGTGGTATTCTAGTTGCGAAACTGTTTTAGTAACATTTCAGATTTTCAACATTTCGAGAGAGAGAGAGAGAGAGAGAAAGAGAGAGAGAGAGATAAAGCAACATGCCTTGAATCAAGGGCAAGGCCAGACTGATATGATGTTGCTCTTGTGGAAGACCTTCCAGAGAACATCCACGCTTGACTTTAGGCAAAACAAACAGTAGCTATATAGTCATTTGCATCTTAGCAAAGTTCAGTAATGGAACATTAAGTGTTTGTTTAAATAAAACACATTTAAAGTAGGTCACATACTACATGTAATCTACAGGAGATATGCAAATGAACTCTGAGTGGCTCATACTGAGAAGTTCTGAGCTCATCTGTCCTTGCAGCTCTCCTGTCATGTTTTCTGCTAGTGACCATGATACATGTCGAGGTCATTTAGTGTGTTTCTAGTTAATCTAATCTATAGCTAAATACAGTTTAGCTGTATAGTTGTCTATACAAAAGTGAAATAGGATCGTATTTTCCTCGCCATCCTCATTCAGAGGAACTGGAATTTTTGTTTGATGCCAAATGATGCATAGTGCACACAACGAAACACTCTTTTTAACCTGGCTAAATTGTAGTCATGCACCAAAATTTCAGAAAATGAAAATATTTGAGAAAATAAAAATAATTTTAGGTTTCAGCCAAAATAGTTTTTAAGGCTGCAATCACTGACCGAAACAGCGCTTCTCTGATGTTTTGACTTTGTCATTGTCTTAGTGCACACAATGTGGATAAGCTGCAACAAGTAAACTTGTCAGCAGTGTAGACACACTTCTGGACCAAAAATGATGCTACAGTAGCAATATATGAAAATAGTTCAGCTGTGGAGGCTCATTGACAAAACAACTTATGACTTGTTTATCATCTGCGCACAGCATACTAAGTTCAATTACCCAAATTCTTTACCAAAACTTGTTTTTTTGTTTTGGGTTTTAGGCTAAATGAAATAACTTTAATTTCAATTTTGGGTGTTTCTGTAAAAAAATAAAATAAATGATTTTGTTGCATCACTAGTAAACAGCAAAAGTTTCTTTAAACTTTCTTATCAAGAACAGCTGTCAGCTCTCTTTGCTATAAGTTTAAATGCATCATATAATAATTGCGGTCATAATGTTCATCGTCTGTTTGATTACGTCTTTAATTGATTTTTCCATACATTTCTGCCATATGTACATAAACTGACAGTCACCATAAGCTACTACTAAATATTGTAGAAACTTAATTTTCTGTAAAGTTGCTTTGCAACGATTTGTATCGTAAAAAGCGCTATACAAATACACTTGAATTGAATTGAATTAAAATTAACTACAACTTTATTTGTCCAGTAAGCAACTGAGGAAAGAACAGCAATCCTGTAATGACTCCCCTGATGACCATTACTTAGATAATGCAGTCTGTGTGGACAGGAGTCCTGATCTCAGCCAATCATTTAATGGAGAACAATCATCCTCTATCCACCATTACTGAGTCCACTATGTCTATGTGAAACACCTGCCAGTGCCACTTTTTTCTAATACAGTTTTCTTTCATTAAGAGTTATGAATTTCTTGAGCTTGCATGACTTCCAAAGTGCTGTAAAACGTTTGCAAGATCAATGTTATGATGATTACTTGATAAACAGATTTTCAATGTGGTCTCAATCTTTATAATTCAACTATATAAATTTAAAAGAATATGTTGTGCATTTACAGGTATAATGTCCATTGTCAGTATGTTAAAAAAAAAGATCAGATCGTCAAATGCAGAACCTCTAATCTAGAACAGCTGTCAGCTCTCATTAAATTTAACTGCAACTTTATTTGTCCAGTAAGCAACTGAGGAAAGAACAGCAATCCTGTAATGACTCCCCTGATGACCATTACTTAGATAATGCAGTCTGTGTGGACAGGAGTCCTGATCTCACCCAATCACTTAATGGAGAACAGTCATCTGTCCACCACTGCTGAGTCCACTATGTCTGCATCACCTGGCAGTGCGGACTAGAGAAAATGCTTCTATTTTGCATTTTTCTGATACGATTTTCTTTCATTACGAATTATGAATTTCTGGAGCTTGCATGAGTTCCAAAGAACTCTAAAACGTTGTCATGTGACCCTTAAATAGTGCATAATTTTACATTTTTCTTAATATTAGGCCTACATCATAATTTCTTGATTTAAAAAAAAATCTTTAAAATCAGTACATTTCCAGGTTTAAATAAACTAAATCCCAGATTTTTCTCAACCTTTTGAACCCAACTATATAATGGTAAATGAATATGTAGTGCATTTACATGTATAATGTCCATTCTCATCATATTAAAAAAAGATCAGATCGGTCATCTGGGTCATGTAAACAAATGCAGAACCTCTAACTAAGGGTGCCAGCCAGTCTCCATCTGTAATGGCAAATAATGGCAGATTTCCAGTCATCTTCACCCCATAATGGGTCTTAAGAGTAAAGACAGTCACCCAGCAACCTGCTAATTCCCAACAATCACATATGCCTCTGCTGCCCCCCGTCTCGATCTCAATTGAATTTTAATGATCATAGATATGAGTTAGTATTCAGAGATCCTGCACTTGACTTACTTTTACGCTTATGACATCCAACAATAAAGCTGCCGCTTTAATTACCCACTTTACGGTTTCCTGTGAAATCAAAGCCGAAACTCAGACTCACAGAAGCTGACTAAACTGAAGCTTGCAGGATTGGAAAACCTCGCTCAAAATCAGTGAAAACTCGACCACGAAGTCCATTCCTTCAGCCTGCGCTATTAATGAACCAAACGCCTGTGAGTCACATTCACAACCGACTCATTAGAATTTAGATACGGGACCAATGACTGTTCAACAGATGCTCAAACTTACATAGAGATGACGCCGTGACGGGATCATCCAAACACGAATCTGCCCGTTATTAGGCGGGACACACGCGCTGCTCGTGAATGAACCGGCTTGTGACAACCTCCAAACAGGCTACGACCCCATATTCTGTCTGTCAATGGAAATAAAAGTAACTTACACATTTTTTTCAAAGCACGTAAATGACATTGCACCTTTGTGCTAAACTATAATCAAAGGCGAAATTATTCTGCTGATATATAGCCTAATTATAATTTAATATAATGTAAAATAATTCATAAGTCATTATGAATACATTATACTTTCTTGTGAAATTACCAGCTTTGAACAGACCTTAATATATATTTTTGGACTTTTTCATATTCTTTGTGTTGCGATTGCAAACTAACTAGTGGATTTTCTTAGAGAGCACTAGAGGGCGGGCACTCATGCGTTCGGGTAAAAAACAACCTCCAAACAGGCTACGACCCCATATTCTGTCTGTCAATGGAAATAAAAGTAACTTACACATTTTTTTCAAAGCACGTAAATGACATTGCACCTTTGTGCTAAACTATAATCAAAGGCGAGATTATTCTGCTGATATATAGCCTAATTATAATTTAATATAATGTAAAATAATTCATAAGTCATTATGAATACATTATACTTTCTTGTGAAATTACCAGCTTTGAACAGACCTTAATATATATTTTTGGACTTTTTCATATTCTTTGTGTTGCGATTGCAAACTGACTAGTGGATTTTCTTAGAGAGTACTAGAGGGCACTCATGCGTTCGGGTAAAAAATAGACACTTCCGTCTGTCGCTGCGTCAGCGTTGACTGACAGTTTTCTTAGCCAATTACAGTGAAGAAGACCTCCAATGAGGCGTGACCAAGTACACAAACCCAACCAATCACAGCGTAGCAAGCTCAAGCAACGGGTCCATACTCCAGAAGTGAGGTGTCTATTTCATTTTCTGCCGTAGATGGTATCGAATCGAGCAGAAAGTTGAAAACTGGTAACATATGATTAAACATTGTGATTAGAATGAATGGAACAGCATATTCAAACTTTGACAATCAAGAACACGTCCTCAAACTAGGCGAAACATTTGAGAAACAACCTAAAAGTGCATTCCACACGGTACGATGTAAGTGGCATATTTTACATTATTATCTCTATATTGGAATATTTACATAAACACATACAAACAAATCATATTTTGAAAAAAGAGCTGTTTCTTACGTTGATACTGAAACCACAAGTTGTTTTTAAACTATGTGCACAGGCATATGAGAAGGCAGCTATGTGTTTTTCCACCTTGCTGGCTATCTCAGTTTTTTAATGTTATTTGGAAATAATGAAAAAGCATCTGTCTTTGTGCTTATAATGGAAACCTTCCTAAACGAACACGCTTTTCTATCCGCTGAAACGCTGTGGTTTAAAATGAGATCTTGGAAAACATTTAATTCATGAGGAATTACTGATTTTCCACTACAATAGGCAACACGCGCCCTCTGTAGGTTCTACGTTGGTACAACACTGCTGATGTTGAATGTCAGCAATGGTACACATGATTATGAAATACGAATGTTTTCTTCCTGGTCATAGATGATTTCAAACCAGCCTCCATAGACACAACATGTGAGGGGGAGCTGGAAGTGGGCAAAGGAGAGCAAGTTACAGTCACACTACCGAACTTAGAGGTAGGCTCAGTAACCTTAGTTCCACAAAAAAAATGATTGTATGTACAGTAGCATGGATGATTAAGCTGAATCTCCTTTCCCATCAATCATTGCAGGGATCCTTAGCACCTGTTACCGTATTTAAAGGTTCCAAAAGGCCTTATATGAAAGAATGTGTTCTCATTGTTAACCATGACACGGGAGAGTATCGTCTGGAGAAACTCAGCAGCAACATTGCCGTCAAGAAGACCAGGTATTAATTAGTTTGTGTTCCAAGTCATATGGATTCACAATATATTTCATGATATACTCATTTAAAGCTTTTAAGTAAATAAAGTGTCATGTTTCTGTTTCCTTACAGGGCTGAGGGAAGCAGTAAGATTCAGTCACGGCTGGAGCAGCAAACCAGCAGGCTCAGTCAGCAGATGAAGACCGGAAGTGGAAACAAGGTTCCATCCAGCACCAAGAGCTCTCCTCCCAAGGAGAAAATGTCTCCATCATCTCCCATGGATGATATTGAGCGAGGTAATATGTCTTGCTGTTACGTCCCAATACCTTGTTGATTTGTCTAGGGATATTTAGGGGATGTAACATTTATTTAAAAAAAAAATAGGATATAGCCTAGTGCAAATAGGATAGAGGAGAACACCACAAATTCAAACAGAGAAAATACATTTATTTGTCAATAAACAAAAAGAAATTAAACTTTGAAGTAATAATACAAATGAGCTAAATAATGAAGACAGCACAAGTGTTGCCAAATCAAATAACCAAAAAAAAAAAAAAATTTCTAACCAAAGGATTTAAATCTAACCTAGCATAATCAAAATTAAAATCAAAATAACATCTTCGGTGTGCTACCAACACGCCCCACCATAACTACACTAACTAAACAAACCAAAACTTACATTGGGTGGCAACACTACTAAACTAATGAACTAATACATAAAAAAGATACGTGGAGTGAAATGTATGTCACGTAACATCTAAACTCTCTCTTCAAAGTCTTACCAGAGCGGGTGAATAAAGAGCACGGACATGTACACCACGCTCAACTCAAACATACCTGATGGTAACACTTGCCAATATCTGGAAACATCAGTTCAGTCTGTATAATCAGCAGGACACCAGCTTGATTACAGAGCCATGAACCAAAAACATATATGAAAATGGTAAAATAGACTAAATGTTTGGGGTCAGTAAGAATTTTTTTTTTTTTTTTCATTTAAATAAATGAATACTTTTAATTAGCAAGAACACATTAAATTGATCAAAATTGATCGTTAGCAGCACAACTGTTCTACATTGATGGTTATAATTAAGCAGCAAATCAGGATATTAGAATGATTTTCAGAGGATCATGTAATACTGAAGATTGAAGGAATGGGTTCTGAAAATTCAGCTTTGCCATCACAGCAATAAATTGCATTATAAATTATATTAAAATAGAAAACAGTTATTTTAAATTGCAATAATATTGTAAATATATTGTGTATTTCACAATATTGTTGTTTTTGCTTTATTCATTAAATAAGTGCAGCCTTGGTGAGCAGCATAAGAGACTGCTTTCAAAATCTTACTGACCCAAAACCCCTTGAACAGTAGTGTACTGGAATTCTTTAGTTAATCCTTCTTGTGTTATGTGTTTCTGTAGAGCTGATGGCCGAGGCGCGTGTCATGGATCAGATGAGCAGTGGGGACAGCTCTTCAGATTCCCACAGTTCCTCATCCTCCAGTAGCGGGGACAGCTCCAGCAGCAGTGACGCAGAGGATGAGGATCGCCCCCCACATAATTTGGCCCCAGCTCCCCCCCAGAGCACCTCTGCCCTCAACACATCTCAAAGCCGTGTGGAGGAGAGCAGCGGGCATTTAATGAACACACTTAGTGAGTTTCAGGGCATCTGGGTGATTTTGGTTGGTCTATCACTCTCTTTTGTGTGTCTAATATGCTCATGTTTTGATTCATTTCAGAAAATGATCTCCAGTTGAGTGAGTCTGGGAGTGAAAGTGACGATGACTAACCGCAAAGACTTGTGGGACACCTGATGCTGAAAGAGGGTCAGGTGTTCAGGAAGTGTTTTCACTAGTTAAAACTTTGTGATACCTGCATCCAAATCCCTGTCAACTTCTCATTTAGGAAATCTTTTTTTTCCCCCCAGTTTCTTAGTAATACTTGGATCAGCAAAAGCTGTGCAATTGGACACATTGCTGGGGGGTTTGCTGTATTAGTAAATTAAGAAAAAGTATTTATTTTGTTGAGAATGCTACTGCATAGATGTTAGTTTTATTGGAATGTCCTATAATTGCTTCCTCAGAGGTTATAAAAATATATCTGTTTGTGAAATAACTGTTTAGAAAGGTCACCATGGTCTTCTTATAATATATACATATACATATATATATATTTTTTTTTTTGAGGCTTAAAATACTGTGATTCAGCAGCATATTATAAGGAGTCTTAAGGAGCACCAGTAAATTAAGGTGCCAAGCTCAATCTCAGATATTTACACATTACCCGACCTGCAATACTTGAATTTGTCTCTCTTTTGATAATTCGGAGACATTTGCTTATAACAAACTGTGCCTTGTATATAAGGTGTATTTGACTATCCATCCCATTCTCTTGCATTTAAGCACACCCTTTTTTTTTTTATTGCATAAAAATATGATATTCATTTAGAGGTAGAAGTCTCTGTGTTGTGTGTGTCTTACTGTATGCCTCTGGAAGGCCCAAAAGCAACACTCTCACTCTTAAAGGATGTCCTTAGCCAGTCCTTCTTGAGCACTAATTGCAAAATGCCATTCAATGTAATGTAGCAGGGTTGACTGGTGTGGTAAATGTAGTTCTGTGGGAAGTGTTTGATCATTAAAATTGTGTGTAGACTAATAAAGATTTCTTTTGTGATATTTGTTTGTTGATCATTTTATTGTCTTCATATAGCAGAATATCATTTTCAGCATCTGAGCTGCAAAGTTTAACTGAGCTTCATGTTATGGACAGATTAACTTGATCAAGTCTAATCGAGTAATTGTGAGATAGGAATTGTTGCTCTAATTATGTTGAGGGTTTCAACATAAATCTTTTTGAACGTTATGCAGTGGCTCATGAGACATGCATCTTTTAGATGAAGAGAGACTGTTTGGAGGCACAAACTTTAAAACATGCATTGGTTTGTTTCTGAAACAAAGATGTTGAAATAATGTTCCCTCTATGACCCTGAGCAAGTGTGCATGTAATTTTTTTTTTTTTTGTGTGTGCGTATACTGTAACAGTGTCTCTGTGCTATGCATGGTGATTTTCATAGCCTTTTCCCATAAAACACTGTCAGATGTTTATAAGAAAGCATTAATAAAACCAGGTAAAATCTTTCCACATTTCACTTGCCATGAGTTCATTTGTAACATCATGTGTTGATTTGCAAATATTTTTTTTGATAATTTAACTTATATTAAAAGGGCTTTCTATTCTTTTAAACATTCTATTCCAAATCAGCATATTAGAATGATCTTTGAAGGATCACGTGACACTCAAGACCGGAGTAATTGTTCAACAGCTTTGGTGAGCATAAGAGACTTATTACAAAAACATGTAAAAGTCTTCACTGCCCCTTAAACGTTTGCTCGGTAGTGTATATTCGCTTGAATTTATAGTGATACGACGCAAGATTACATTCTTACATTGTTGATTATAAGATTTTATAGTAGTAACAGTTGTATTTTGGCAGAAACAATGATTGGGCGTGGAGGTAAATGTTTGTAAGGGTAGTAACACTGGCGGCTTTCACAGAATCTCAACAGGAACAGATCCCCTCGAAAACAAGCGAGTTTACTCAAGTTCATCTGCAGGGGAATTGGCGCTTTGCCACAGACTGCCATTGCAGGGCAGCACACTGCTGTAACAGGGCTATTGTACAGACTGAGTTGCGGACTGCGAGATTAGACATGTTTTCCCATTCGGTGCTGAGAACTGGATTATTTTTATGCAAGCAGGACTACGGAGGAATAAAATGCCTGACATCGGTATTCCTCACTCGGACAACCAGTACACTAATAGGTGGTGATAAACAAAAAACCATGGACGACTTGGATGGTCCAAGCTTTCTGACATCATTATACTGGCTCTTTGGGAAAGGTTATTTTCAAACGACACATCAAATGCAGGTAAAGATTCATAAAAAGTGTTAAAAAAAACTAACACGTTTAATCTCCAAATGATTGGCTTCATTTCTGCTGGGAAAGTTATGTTGGGTTTTTAAATCTTTGTTATGTATATTTCACTGTTTTATATCTTTCGCTACTTTATGTGAAGGAGTGGGATGACATTGTCAGTAATTTCCTGAAATTATGTCTGTAATAGAATAGTTATAATATGTAACATGTTTTAAAATTAACACTGAATCTTTATTTACACTAAAATGTGTCATTAATGCAGATAGAGCACAGCAAAATCTACGGCCCCCTTTGGAAGTCCAAATATGGACCACTGGTTGTTGTTAATGTGGCCAATGCAGACCTCATAGAACAGGTTCTACGGCAAGAGGGTCGCCATCCCATCCGTACTGACATGCCCCACTGGAGAGGCTACCGAAAACTCCGGAATCATGCCTATGGACCCCTCACAGAGTAAGTAACATCGGAGACCCCAGTATTATTGGCACAAGCATTCATCTGTTATTTAAATGCATTCATTGCACACATAATGTGCAACCATAATGCTGTCAGCTGCTGCAGAAGTATACATAAAAACATCTGCAGATGTTATGAAGCCACAAATGTAGTGCATGTCTGAACATGAATAGCTAGCAGCTTGCAATTGATTGCTTAGAAAGTGAGTACAAAATGAAAACATGACTGAGGGCACACATTATTGTGTCCGTTGAACAGTTAAACCAAAACCTAATTCAAGAAAAAAAATTATGGAATTTGTATGCTACATAAGCCCATTTTAGTGGGAATAAATAGGGAATTGTTTTTGAGATTTTTCAGTGAACAAAGAAATTGAAATCTCTGTGAAGGATGACAGCAGAGGCAGACAATAATTGCAAGTGTTAGTGGGAAAACTGGTTTTGAGGAATTCCAAACTAAAAAGAAAAAATTGAGGGCTTACTCATTCAGTGTTTAGAGGTCAGCATGGATTTGATCAGATACAGCATAATCAATGTTCTGAACTTATTTTGAATATAAAATGCCTAAAATACTTTTTTTTTGTTAGCAAATTATCATGCAAAGATTTTTGAGAAAGTAATTATGCTGACAGAAATGACAATACTCATAATGTATTTATTGTCCCGTTTCAGAATGGGAGTGGAGTGGCAGCGCATTAGAAGCATCCTGAATCCTCGCATGCTGAAGCCCAAACACGTGTCCTCCTACACCAATGCCATTAATGGTGTGGTGAGCGACTTTATAGAGAAGGTGGCTAAGCTTAGGACAACAAAAGGCAATGACGTTATGGTGTATGATGTGGCAGGAGAACTGTACAAGTTTGCCTTTGAAGGTATAACATATTGGGTAATTCCAAGGTCAAGATATTGAATTATGCCATAGAGTCATTCCCAAGCATTCATATTAGCTGTTTTAATGAATCAAGTGAGTACAAAGGGTCAATGCCACACATTAGATAACAAAGGCCACTTGTTATCCTATAAAGAGCATTGGCCTTGACAAGTTCATAGCTTCTAGTCATGTGCAGCTGACTTTACTAGTCTACCTTTCAAATAGATCAGCATCATAAAAATACCTGGAAAACAATTATGCTCTAATATACTGTATATATTGCCTAATAATATTCCAATGTTTTGTTCCTGTGTAATTTTGATTTTAGTTGTAGTTTTTTTATCACACGTGCACACACACACACACATATATATATATATATATATATACACACAGTACATATACTGTACATAGTTTGATTTATATTTGATAACAAGTGTGGTGTCCATCACACTAATATAGGTTTTTGTCTTTCCTTCATAAGGAATATGCTCAGTGTTGTTTGAAACTCGTATGGGGTGTCTGAATGATGTGGTTCCTGAAGAAACACAGAAGTTTATCTTCTCTGTTGGGGAAATGTTCCGTCTTTCTCCCATCGTGATCCTGTTCCCCAAATCTCTCTGGCCCTACATGCCTTTTTGGAAGCATTTTGTTGCTGTTTGGGATCATTTGTTCAAAGTTGGTAAGTCTATTCCTATTATTGTCATGTTTAAAAGCTAAAAACAAAAAAAAACATTAAATTAATAGAATTATTGTTATGAATAAAATTTTTTTTATTGTTGTCTTGGGATAAGTACGTTTTTTTTAAAAGTAAATTAATAGTTTTATTCAGCGAAGATACATTAAATTGATCAAAAGCGACTGTAAAGACAGTTACAGTATAATGTTACAAAAGATTTCTATTTCAAATAAATGCTGTTCTTTTGAACTTTCTGTTCAGCAGTAAAACCTGAAAAAAATCACTTGTGGATACATTCCACAAAAATATTAAGCAGCACAGATGTTTTCATTAATAAGAAATGTTTCTTGAGCACCAAATCAGGATCATGTGACACTGAAGACTGGAGTAATCGCTGGAGAAAATTCAGCTTTGTCAACACAGGAATAAATTACATTTAAAATATATTTAAATAGTTAAAAACTGTATTTAAAAATAGTTATTAAATTTTAAATTCTAATAATATTTCACAATGTTATTTTCTTTACTGCATTTTTTATCAAATAAATGCAGTCTATGACAGAATAAGATACTTTTTTCACAAACATTAAACAATCCCCCAAACATTTGAACAGTAGTCTAGAGTGTCTCTATTCAAACCATACTCATCAGGCAAGAGAATGGCAATCATCTTCAAATATGCAGTTTTTTTTTTTTTTTTTGCAAAGCGGATGAACTGGTGCAGAAGAAGATGACAGAGATTCAGGAAATGGTGAAACATGGGCAGCCAGTGGAGGGCGAGTATCTCACACCCCTCCTGATCAGTGAACAGATGTCCTTCACTGAGGTTTTGGGAAGCATTACAGAGCTTCTGCTGGCTGGAGTCGACACTGTAAGTATCTTCACTCTTTACGGATGCAATGTATTGCAACAAAGACTTTGTAGTAGTTTCATTTTATAAACAATCTTGCCATTTGCAGCATTTGATTTAAAACTAAAAGAAAGAAATAAGCAATAAATAAGTGTCACTAGTTGTTAGAATAAATTGTTTGAGCAGATCTGATCGAGTTGAGCAGTTGAGCGGTGGAGCACAGAAGCTGGTACCAGGGACCAATTGTCGATTGATCTAGTACTTTCCATTGACATTTAACTGCTATAATTGCTGACACTAATGTTAGATCTATGCACGATTTTGATTGATCCCTTATATTGAACCTTGTTCCAGCCCCATCATTTATGCACACTAAAAAATTATCCTCCATAAATTCTTCCACCACTGTGCCATTTTTATCTGTATTTGAGCTTCCCCATGTAACACTATGAGCATAAAAATCCCCACACCATATTACTATACCTTTTTCTTTACTCCAAATTTTGCTTAATTATAACAAGGATAACTGTCCACAGGGATTATAATAATTTATTATTGTTAGTTTTCCTATTGAAGTCCAAACCTCCACCTTAATGCTTTCCTCTTGTGTATCTATATTTACTTCCCTATATGCCACCCCTTTCACTGTATAAGTAACAGAGGAAGTGAAACTGTTAACTCAGCACAAGCAGGGAAATAGAATGAGACCGTCTAGGAAAAAACAGCTACGTATATATATCATGTCTTGTGATTGCCTGGTGATGTAATGCTAATGCAACGGGGTACAGAAGGCGAAGGCCACAGGGTGTTATAGAATCTCACACTAGTATTTGTAACATATTTGAGATTCAGCATTTTTAATGCATGCTCATTTTAGACATCAAACACTATTTCCTGGGCACTGTATCACTTGGCACGAGAGCCAGAGATCCAGCAGAAACTGTATGAGGAGGTTATCAGTGTCTGCCCTGGTGAAAAAGTGCCCTGCAGTGAAGACATCACCAGGATGCCATTGCTAAAAGCCATCATTAGAGAGACGCTTCGGTATAGTATCTTCTGTATCTCTCAGTTATACTGTGTTATAAACATATTTAAAGGAATAGTTCACCCAAAAATGAAAAGTTGCTTAAAATTTACTCGAAGAAGTAGTTGAGTTTGTTTATTCATCGGAACAGGTTTTGGATCCTCTGCAGTGAATGTGTGCCGTCAGAATGAGGGTCCAAACAGCTGATAAAAACATCTCAATAATCCACAAGTGATCCACACAGCCCTAGTCAATCAGTGGAGAAACCAGAGAAAGCAATATTATGGTTAAAGGACTCATATTTTGTCTATTACAAATACGCAACTGTTCACTTCACAAGACTTATGGATTATTGTGATGTTTTTATCAGCTGTTTGGACACTCATTCTGACGGCACCCATTCATTGCAGAGGATCCACTGGTGAGCAAGTGATGCAATGCTAAATTTCTCCTAGTATGTCCTGATGAAGAAACAAACTCATCTACATTTTGGATGGCCTGAGGGTGCATACATTTTCAGTAAATATTCATTTTTGGGTGAACTATTTAATTAAAAGCTGCCTAATATGCTAGTGCAGTGTGAAAATAGTGAAAACTGTTGTGTTCGCTTGCTAAATTAATCCAGAGAAACATGTTCTCTGACATTCGCAGTTTATATCCGGTGGTTCCTGGGAATGCTCGTGTCGTTGCTGAAAGAGAAATAGTGGTGGGTGACCACCTCTTCCCTAAAAATGTAAGCTGAGCTACAAACTGCCATTTCATAAACAAATACAAATGGAATATGATGTACATTTAATGTTGTATGATCTGTAAACAGACGTTCAAACTAATCAGCGCAGTGTATTTGGTGTTTTCCAGACTCTTTTCCACCTCTGCCACTTCGCAGTGTCCTACGATGAGAAGGTGTTTCCCAATCCTTCTGCCTTCCTCCCTCAGCGATGGATCCGGGAGCAGAAGCAGTTAAGCCAGCATCCCTTCGGGTCTGTGCCGTTTGGCTTCGGCATCCGCGCCTGCCTGGGCCGCAGAGTGGCTGAACTGGAGATGTACCTCCTCTTGTCCCGGGTAAGGAAGGATACATATCAGTCAGCACCATTTCACAGATTTTTCTGTTATAATATAAATAGAAAAATTTCTTCTTGTACCTCACAGATGATTTAAACGTATGACACTTTGGCATTTTTGGTTCTATATACTGTACAGTGAAGCTCAGAAGTCTGAGGCCACATTGACATTTTGATGATTTAAAATAGTATAAAACAAAGGAATGCACATTTAGATCATTCCATGAACTTTGAACCCATCCACGTCACCAATGATTGTCCTGACCCAGTTTAGCTGATCATTTTGGTGTGTTCGTTTTAGATCTTTGACTAATCTGCAGTCCTTCACCTTTGGTCTAACTTCCTCTGCTATTACAGAGATAGTTCTTCTTGTCAATGAGTAACTAAGATTAAGGTTTTAGCATGTTGCTGCCTGTAATTAACATTAAACTTTAATAAACCATGCATGTTTTAGGCCAATATGCCTTAATTATTTTTCCTTCTGCAGTTAATTAAACACTATGAAGTGTGTCCAGACCCTTCAGGAAGGACTGTGAAGCCAATCACACGAACTCTGCTGGTCCCTGCCACATCCATTGACCTGAAGTTTATTGACAGGCAAAAGGAGCAAGAGGAGCCACTCAAAGCAAATGCTTCTGTATAAATAACTGTGCACTTCTCAAAGCAATTCTGGCAATTCTTGCATGTTTACATATTTGATATGACTTATATAATTGAAAAATATAACTACAATGCATAGCCCTGTGGACACAAAGTGCTTACTAAATTACATTGCTTGACTGTTGCCTTTTTTAAAGGCACTTTTATTTACAATAACAAAGACTCGTTTTACTGTTATAAATACGTATTAAATACTGTGAATGTACTCATTTTTGACATTACATTGTATAAATAGTTTTGTTTTAATTGCATGTATATTAATTTGTCAGATGTGAGGGTTTTTAGATCTTTTACAAATAATGTCAAACTTATCTTCTTTTGTGAATGCACCTTATTTTTTTATTATTTTTATTTTTTGTAACTAAATGTGTTTTTTATTTTTAGAGGAAAATAATTTTACAGTTTAACATGTCTAATTTAAGGTTATATTGTCCTTGCTGGTAAGAATATGATAAGAATAATACTAATAATAATTGACCACATGTTGCAACCATTAGAGGTTGCAACACGAGCGCGTGCGCGCGACAGGAAGTTAGTGCGCAAGACTGTCCCAGGTCTTAAAAACCGCAAAGCGCAGTGCGCTTCATTTAGTGCACACTAAATCCACACTATCTCGAATACCGCTCCGGATCATGTTGTGGAAATAAATCGTGAGAGTTTTTGCCGAGATCTCGCGAGAGGTCACGGAAACCTTTCCAATGTATGTTAAATTATTAACAATAGTTAGATATTACATATAATTTGGTAGTAAAACAAAGAGTTGCACGTTTTATTGGTGCAAATGAGTAGTGGTGATTATTTTGTACAACATTTGCAAATGCATTTTATTACTTAATTAGAAGCACCACAAAATTAAATTGTTTCATCTGTTATAGAGACTACTGAACAGACATTTAGAAGTTGATTTTAAAATGCAAAGTATTGAAAAGAAAAATAAAGCTCTGTAAACACTTGCATTTTTACAACAGTGTGTCCCATCGGGTAATAAAACAGTTCTACACACACTTGTGGTCTTCATGCTCACTTGGACCAAATACAGGAAATACGTCATATAAGTGGTCAAGTGCAAAGACCGCAAGTGCGGGTATTTGGACAAGGGGTTTGTCCACAGTTTGCATGAAATCCTTCTCTCATTAGTTCTGATGCCCCCGTGTGGGTGACAATTGTAAATGCAATAAATATAAATATTCCAGCGTTTACATATTTTTGTTTTTCTGTTCAAATTTTATAGCAACAAAAAAGCTAAGTTTGACACTTTAGGCCAAGGCAATGCACAGGTCTAAGAGCTGATTAAATGAATGACATAAATTATCTATAAGAAAGTTCATATGGAATGTGTAAATGAATTTGCATCCTGTGATAATGATTTTTAAAATGTTTTCATTTTTTTGTTTTGTTTTTTCAAAATGTTTTTCTATCCCAACCTTTTAAATAAATTTACCATGAAATAGATTTTGCAAGCCCATCAACTAGGTGCATTCTCCATCTCTCTAAAAGTTTATTCTGCAAATTATTTGCCTTTTGACTCATTAATCTTTCAATAAATAAAGGATTTTTAGCATACAATATTTTTACAGTATTTTCATATTTTCCCAATTTACCTGAGTTTCCAATTATATCCAGCAGATGGTAGTGTCGGATCAAACTAAATGCACTAGAAAGCCGTAAGAAGCTATTTTTGCCAGTGTCAAAGAAGGACGTTTCAGGTACAGTAGCTTACTGTATAATAAATCATAGTCCGTGATTTGTTTTACAACTGTGACTTAAAAGCAAGGTTTTTAGGCTGTATGGTGTTTGGGATGGATTTGCATATAATGACATGAGTTAACAGGTTTTTCGAGAGGTATGCTTCATTTATTGCCTCATATTAATATCTCATATAGAAAAAAATACCTACAATGTATATCTGTGACATTATTTGACACTTTTTGGTGCAGTCAGGTCTAATAGTACAGGACTAACGTTAGCAACACTGACCATGCGTTAATCCAAGTTAGTTTAATCCATAAACTGGGAATACGCTGCAATGAAATATTATAACACAACAAAATGCAAAGGAAATTCTTCTTTGGACAGCTTCTACAAAGTTATAAGTGCTCATTTGGCAGTACATAGGAACATTTTCCCTGCTTTAGGTGTTTTATGATGGCTAAAAATGTTTCGAGGTGCTTTAAAATGGGGAGAATAGACTGCATCATCATTAATACATGTCACTGACTCAGTCGTACATATTGTGAATATAGTCATCAATGCCCCATTGGACTTGTAGAAAGAATCCTGATAGGAGAAGGAATGCATGCAGACGAAATGGCTTCTGAAATCACATGATTGTGCAGGTTTTTGCCTTGGTCTTGTGTAGATGTGACATTGAGTCCAGCTCAGGCCTGTTAGATACGTGTGAAGTCCTCTTGGTGGCTCTGCTGGACTTGATGCGCTTCACATTCTTGTTGCTTTTACTGATGCAGGCCAGTGTGGCTATGTGAAAAATGTCCCTCACGCTGTTCTCGGACTGCTGCGCTGAGCACTCGATGTAAGGAGCCGAGATCAGCTTAGCCATGTTTGAACCCTAAAGCAAATAGTTAGAAATGACTCAAATACCTGATTTCCAAAAATATAGGAAAACGCATATAAAGCTATTTAAATTTTAATGTACAAGTATATGATTGTTTGCAACAATAATGATTATTTGTATGGTTTGCAAACTAAGCATCTTAAAGTATAAACACAATAATATGGTACTATGCATGTAATTATAGCCCATCCAACACCAAGGGGTCCTTGGTTAAACATACTTTAGCTACTACTAATCCTATGGTACTTCAAATACTAGCCTAAGGATTTAATTGCATTATTTTCTAGTACAAGCTTTTGAAATTGTATGTTGCATCTGTTCTTTTTTCATTGAAGGTATGAAATGTTCTTTAAAAACACACCTGGTCATACGATGAAGGAATGTCATTGGACAGCTGCACAAATGTGGCCAGGTCTGCACGCAGGTCTGACTTGCATCCAACCAAAATGACTTTAGTATTGGGACAGAATTCTTCGATTTCTCCCTTCCACTAAAGGATTTAAAAACATAGTGTTAGATGACAATCATAAAATCATATGTATTTAAAGAAAATTCTGATACATACCTGTGTTCTTTTTGTTAACTAAAACTATTAAAAATTGCATTTTTTTTTTGTAATAAAGCAAAATAAAATACAAAACGTGTAAATATTAGATGAAAAACAACATTTTTAAAATTGAAAATGAGAAATATCAGTAAAACTGATTGTTCTTCATGACTCCATGACATGATCAGATACTAACACACATTTAGGTTTAAGTATAATTTTTCCTTCTAGCCAGTGGAGAACTCTGGCAGACAGTATAGTGATTGGAGCAGTTCTCCTATACACTCCTGATGACATCAGCATAGAGTTGGCACAGATCCACAGATCACTATAGTCAGTGGGAGCACCAATGGAGACTGAAGCGCCCCAAAATGGCTAATTCTTGCTCTCTCAAAACCTCTTGCCTCCCAATGACATCAGAGGTTACAAAGCATTCTGTGGCACAAAGGCTCTGTGATTCTGAGACCCAACGTAAACAAGCTCTTATTGGTTGTCGTTCTCCCCCTCATGTGATAATCAAAGGATCAAAGTCCTCCCACACATCCCCTTTCTCATTCATTGGACTCTTCTCTCAGATGTCTGGACTTTTGTTCTCATTGCCACAAAGATGGGGCTTGTGAGAATATCCCAACCACAATTCAGAGCTACAACAGTTTATAAACATTCAGCATAGATGAACAAATGTCTTTAAAATCAGCTTACCTTCCTTAGCACATTCTCCAGAGTCTCTGGTCGACCGATATCAAAACAGATGAGAACTGCATCAGCGTCTGGGTAAGAGAGGGGGCGCACGTTGTCATAGTATGGAGACCCTGCAAATAGACACAAAAACACTGTACTAATAAATAAATTATTTCTTAACATAAACTAATACATTTGAACAATAACAGTACAATGGAACGTATAAGTTGAGCGTGTTACATTTATACAGCTGAATTATTTTAAGGTATGTTGCTATAAGATTTATATGCACACTTTGTTGAACCGCTGCAATTAACTCTTATTTATATTATACTTATATTTAATACTTATACTTATATTTTATTTATATTATTTAACTCTTATTTATATATTCACAATCTATCAAACTGTTCAACAGCATGTATACACATTTTATTATACTATTTTTCTTTATATTTATTATAGCTTTCATTTATATATATATATATATACAGTTTTATTTTGAGTTTTAAAAATGTTATGTGCTTTTGTCATTTTAGTTCCCCCACCTAATATTTCTGTTTAGCTTTAATTTGTTTTTATTCCAGTTTTAGTCATTTTAGTACTTCAACTTATTCATTTCAGTTAGTTGCCAAGGCAGCATTTCAATTTTTTAATGTTTAAGTTTATTATCTAATAAAATTTTAAATAAAATTTTTTAAAGGGTTTTAAATAAATAAATAATAAATAAAATAAAAACAAATAAATAAAAGCTTCTGGCAGACATACACAATACAGTGTGTCAGAATCCATGTACATCTATCCTGGAAAAAACAGTGAGGAGTTTTTTTTTTTTTCTTATCTTTTCTTCTATATTTATTAATTTACAGCATGCAGTTGCATAGAACATCCCCATAAACTACAGTCATTTGACAGTACAAAGTCTTTAAATAAAGTCTTATAACTAAAAGTCAAAAGTAAATAATAATTTTCCTTATCTATTTATTGAAAGTGTCACTGCGAGTAAAATCTTCTATGGACATTCTAAGAGGTTCGACTACTGGTTGATTTTCTGTTGGGGTCCCTGCATGTGCAAGTCACTGTCCCGCTATATGAAGACAGCACATGTACTCAGGATTCAAGCTCAGTAAATTAGGTTACAGTGCTATTCTGGGAGGTGAGTGTTGAATCTGCTCTAGAAAGTTTGTAGGGCTTGAAATGAGTTCAAACCTCAGATCATTAACCATCATTACTGAAATATTTAAAGGTCTCATTTTTAAATGTCTGTCCAGTCTGATAAAAGGATGGCGAGCAGCTTCATGGGTTGCTCACAAAAACATAGATGAGGAGGGAAAAGATGATAACTGTAAATTCAGATTTCATAATATATAAACAGATTTGTCAATCTATAAACAACTGTGTTGAAAGAAATCATGCTACGATCACATACTACCTACATATCTGTAGTTTATTTTGAGAATAGTATTACCTATAACAACATTCATCTGAGTCATTCTAGAAGTGTGGGAGACAAGAGTGAGTCTGCTGTGAGAACATCACACGGGCAATCCGTGTTGAGTCTGTATCAACTGGATTGGTCTAGTTTACTGAATCCTGAGTACATGTGCTGTCTTCATATAGCAGGACAGTGACTTGCACATACAGGGACCCCAACAGAAAATCAACCAGTAGTCGAACTCTTAAAAAATACTCTTAAAAAATAAAGCTTACAGTCAACCAAACACAGTTTTACAGCTTGATTTAGTTGAAGAACCTTTTTAAGTTCCACAAAAAACTTCAGACAACCATGCATTCACAGAACAGAGAAATTAATATGCTGATAGTGCAACATGAAGAGCTTATATTAAACTTTAACTAAACTCAAGATGTCCCTATAAACATTGCTTTTGATAAGAAAAACCTGAAACCAAGCTGAACTAAAACCTTCATTTTTAAGTGTATGTTAATAAAATATGAAAATAGTCCTAACACTCACTTTTACATTTTTGCTCCTTCTCCAACCTCATCATCCCACATATTCATGGATTTATATTTATGAATTTCATTCACCTATGTATCATATAAGTCTAACAAGAATCTCCGTGGTCCTCCTCACCCAGTCCCAGTCCCAGTCCACCAGAAATGGTAGGAGGTTCATGGCCTTCAGAAAACTCCATCACATAGCCCACAAAGCCCAAAACCTCAAAAACTGTATTACAGCTTCTTTAACGACAAATAGCCTACATACATATGTGAATGTGTGTGGAGTTATAGGAGGCTTGGATAAAAATCTCTAATTTAATGTCCCCAGAGACATCAAATTAGCTACATCAAATGGTTTTTCCTCCTCTTACCTGAAGTATCCCAAAGACTGAGCTCAACTCTCAATGTGTCCACCTCAAAACTGGCTGTGTAGTTCTCAAACACTGTAGGAACATAGTTCTGTGAGAGAAAGAGCAAAAGTTTGATATTTAACTAAACAAAACTAACTTGGGGCTAAAACATAACGCACGTTTTGCACCCATGGCACAAATTACATTAAAAATCGGATTAATGTTGAAAGCGGTGACTTTTTTCTACAAACCTCTGGAAAGGAGTCTTTGGCAAAAACATTTAACAAAGACGTCTTCCCACACTGAGTGTCCCCGACCACAACTATTTTACATTTCAAATCGTGATGGTGATCCATCATGGACTAACTGAACCTCATCTCCATTCACTGTCGCTGAACATCAGCCGGTTGACCTCGAGTCTGCAGTCTGTCCATGTTACAGTAGCCTATATGAGAGAAATATTCCAGTACTCTGTTCAAAGTGCTTTAAGTTGTCTTCAGTGTCTTCGGGTTGTGATAAAGGTGAGTTATGAGTAAAGCTGAACCTCGGCTCTCTGAAAAGTCGCGAGGCGTATCCTCTGTGCGCTGCGCTGAGAAATAAACCGCTTCTACCGTGTCGCTCTGGAGTCTGTGAAACATCCACATATTTGTGTGATGAGCGCAGCGCGAGACCGCCCCTCGCATCAGCTCGCATTCCAGCGCTCGAAACAGACAAACGGGATTTTCTGCAGAGCTGTGACACTAGTTAGGCTATATACATAATTTACGACTGGGATGTGATCGATTAAACAGCCAGTAGCCTAAATATGGAACTTTTTAACTAAAAACTGTTAGTTACACTATCCGTGTGTGGTCCTTAAGAGTTTTTAATACTTTTAAAGAAGCCTGCACCAAGACAACTTTTATTTAATCAAAAATGAAGACAGTAGGCTAATTATTGTGAAATACTATTACAATTTAAAATAACTGTGTTGCATTTGAATATATTTTAAAAGTAATTTATTCCTGTGTTGGCAAAGCTAAATTTTCAGCAGCCTTCAGTTTTACTCCAGTCTTCAGTTTCACATGATCTTTCAGATATAATCTAATATGCTGATTTATTTGCTCAAGAAATATTTCTTTTTATTATCAATGTTGAAAACAGTTGTGCTGCTTAATATTTTTGTAGATTTATATTATATATTTTATATTTTATAATTAGGAAAAGAAGAAGAAGCCTTAACTGTGATATTTATCACAGTTAAGGCTTCTTCTTCTTTTCCTAATTTCTGCAAATAACTTTTTTTAAATTGAAATGCTATAATAATTCATGATGACTCAACACTGACATTTCAGTAACAGTCTTGATTTTAAATACTAACCAAATTATAGGATGATGTCTTGTAAAATAGGCCTTTGTTCATAATGATGGTTTTGCACAGACTCATTGGCCCATTTTGGACACACTCATTTTGAATTACCCAGAGCAGGAATGTTCTCATGTTGGAGAACGGCCAGAGCAAGAAGCTGCTCCATGTCTGAATGAATACTACATCCTCACAGTCAACCAACAAGAACTGTCTCCTTCCTGGATCATTTACAGATCATGATAAATACTTGTGAAATGCTTTTAAGAATACTGTACACATATGGAAACACTTGATGATTATTTTTCCACTTCAACTTGTGATTTTACTAATCTTCCGACCTAGAAGTTAAAGATGTATTATTCTTTGTCTTCAGAGCAAACCATTATTAGCACAATATTCATTTTTGTTTTATCAAATGCAGCTCTGATCATTGGATACTGTAACAGAACTGCTAGCATGTCCCCGTGTGATGAAGAGTATCTGTATTCATGTCTGTCAGCATCACTGTCTATATGTTTGTGTCATTTCCTTTTCTGTCTCTAGAAACTCTATTGGCCCCAGCTGGTGTAACTTTGTGCTGACTGAACAGAAATACCACATGTGCTTTACACAGAACTGAAAAATCGGAGAGGTAGCGGTCGCTAACTGTGTGGAAACATATGGATCTGATAACACCATTTTTTTCGAAAAAGTTATTCACAACCCCCGCTGGACCACCGGAATATAGAATAACAAACTGTGTGAGTCTGTGGAATGTGAAAGTTAAACATCAGGCATGGGCCTCTTCTGTTACAAGGCAACTCCTCACCTGATAAAAGAGCTCTCCGATTTTAGTTTCAGTGAGGAGGGAAAGACTCTGAGATGGAGGCAATTTGCCACAAATCTGCTGTTCCCACCACAGAGACATGAAACAAACTAAAATATCCACAGTATATTAAGTGCAAGGACAGACTAAGAAGGAGGTGTATAATTATTTAGATTGTGACCATGTCATGAGAACATATGAGTGATTGAAAGTTTGTGGCAAAGCACAGGGTCATCATGTATGTTTTTCTTTCTTTTTTTGGAGGGGGGGAGGGGTGTGTGCAAATCTTTGTCCCAGATTTGTGCTCAAGGCAAGATAAAACAAAACCAAAGAAAAAATATCATCATGTAACAGAATCAAATGAAACATTCATTGGAAAAATTTACTTGTATTTACAGAAGATATGGGTATTTCTGAACCCTGGAAAATAATATATTATAAAAATAAAAAATAATAATAAAAAAAATTACATGTCTTCCAATCTCAACTAAAACATATCCAGTTTTCCTCATATGCTGCTGTAATCTCAATGTGAGTCAGTGCCAGGGGGTTTAAGAAAACACTGAAAAGATGAAAGCTTTCGATTTGTGGTAAGATAGCACACCTATCACACATCAGAAAACAAGTCTTAGCAACTAAAATCACACCACCACTGGTACCTTTTTTATTCTCCAATAAATGGTTTTTGCCTCTGGCTCCTAGTGGTATGTTGCAATGCACAGAAAGCAGGTATCTCTGAGCCGACCGGTTAATCTAGTGATATGGGAAACGACTGCATGTGGTGGCTTGTTGTAACTCAGGATGTTTTTTTCTTTAAAACCCCAGAGATGAACAATTTCTCATTATTTATGTCTATTCCTTATGTGTCTTCTCCACTGCTTGCATCTGAGACTTTTTTTCTCTATAAAGATTGCAAATGTCTTAACTGCTATGCCTGTTTAGTAATTCTGCAGTTGAATCATTCTGAAATCTGTCAGCCATTCCAGTCCCTCAGTTACATATTCTTGAGGAACGACAGCTTGGATCAATACTTGGTGTTCTCAAAACACCAATACAGTCCTTCCAATGAGTAACGAAATAAAGCATTCTCCCTGATTCCAAATGACAATTAACAGGAATCAAAGAATATTTATTGAAAATTTGAAATTGTGGAGTATTGAAAATGAAATTATGGAGGACTTCAGTATTCAGTGTATATATATATATATATATATGTATATATATATATTTTTTTCTCTCTGTTGAACATAAAAGAAGATAGTTTGAAGAATATTAATAATCAAACAGTTACTGGTAGCCACTGACGTCCATAGTCTTTTTTCCATTTGTGTTCAAATGTAGAAAGAAAGTAATATAGGTTTGGAACAATTGAAGGTGAATAAACAATGATAGAATTTTCATTTTTGGTTGAACTATCCTTTAATGATTATGTAATATTGTTGTAGTGTTTGTCTTATTGCCAAGCTGATTGTTTTGCATTATGGAATATTTTTTTTCCTTGCCAGAATGCTTTGTATATACAAACGCAACTGGCACCATCTTGTTTTTCTGTCAAATGATAGATGACTAAACCTGTAAAAATATGAATAAATGAATTAATGATAATGCACTCATTTTTTTTCCCTTATAATAATTTATGTATTTATTTATGTATGCATTTATTTATATGATTCCCAATTATATTTCCCCCTCCAATATAAAAATGAGGAGAGGTTGGTTTACCCCTAATGACTGATCCATTACGAAATGTACAGTTCAACTAAACACATCTTGCTGCCTCATCTTATAAGACAGAAGTTTTCCTGTGCGTTTAACTATGATTAATCCACGCAATTATTAGTGAATGGGACCCACTGTCATGCTATAACGAAAAGGGCCCTCAAACTCCTCCCCAAACTGTTGCAAAAAAGTTGGAAGCACACAGTTCTCTAGATAGAGAATCACTGCGGCCTAGCATGAAGATAAGAGTGGTTTTCACTGGAAGTAAGAGGCCTAGCCAAACACATTTATTTAAAAAAAGGGATGACCTCATAAAAATTTAGATTTCACAAGAAATCCTGCCATATTGCAGAATGGCTCTGTCTCTTTCTCATTTCATATCAAACAGAAACACATTTCTCTTCAATACAATTTTGATGTAGCCTTGTTGAGAAGCTGTCAGGAACAGAATCATGTGCTGTCACATGTGGAGACTGATTCATGACTGTAGTCTTACAGGAGAGGAAATAACTTACCCAAGGAAAAAGACAAAGTCAGAGCCTGAAGATAGACATTTTAATTTTATCGTGGTGGTTTTTGATGTTAAGAAATAGATATATGGAGGTAGTGAACAATTTTGCATATTTGAAAACTTGTTTGATTACATGCATATGCTTCACAATAAGGTTATATTCAGGAATATTAATGCTTTTGATATCATGAACTAACAATGAACAACAAATTTTACTGAATTTTCACAGAATTTAAGGTTAATGTTTATAACATATAAATATAAATTTATAATAGTTTCCTCAGCACACACACTTGCCATTAAAAGAACAAGACATCTTAGGACATCTTTTGTGCTTTTATCATGAGAAATAAGGCAGCCAAGTGGCCAAGTGCCACTAAAAGACCATTGGGGGAAAACCTGAAGCTACTGTAATTCCATTACACCCCACTGGAGTAAGTGCAGTGCAGCCATTTTCAACTGTGGCTTTGTTGAGGAGAAGCCCTTTAGCTTTAGTACAGCTTTAAGATGTTTAGTTGCCACATGCTCATTGATAGGACTGACAAACAGTGCCTGGAAATGCAATTCAGTGCTTCAGGGTGACCTGGAATGTCCTTTCGAGTTTCAGAAGAGCATGCAAGGCAGTGAAAGCCTTTATATGCCTCAACAAAAGCCTTCTGTCCTTTACAGAAATGGGGACTGTTGCTGTTTTAAATTTTGGTACATATCACATATATATATATATATATATATGTGTGTGTGTGTGTGTGTTTGCTTATATATGATTAAAGAGAGATATATGATTAAAGAGAGTGCATAGCTGTTTGTTAAATGCTTGTATGGAACCCAAGTCTTGAGTCCCAAGAAATGTTTTCTATGTTCTGCTGACACCTAGTGTATCTGAAAGGAATTTCACGGTTGTTCTTGTGTTTGTCCTTTACACGCTGCCGTTGTTACGTTATCAAACGGTTAAACAAGACTAGCTTTTAGCAAGCTAACAGCTAACATCAATCTCACAAAATTCAGGTAAGCACAAATAAATTGGTTACATTTGAATATCGTTACTGACGCAAATAGAGTAACGTACCAAATAATACGAAACACAGCAGATTTTCAGCATTTTTCGAGTGATTATTAAATGTAAGCTCAACTTAGTTTAGCCACTGGGCTAATGAGACATGCATAAATATTAAGAAATGTGTCATTAACTCCCACATGAAAAAATACTGTAGTAATTTATAGTAAATACTGTAGTGTTTTTGAACCATACTATAGTAAAGTGTATTTTACTGTATATATTGTAGTATTTACAACACTTTTTAATGAATGCTACAGCATACTGTAGTATTAACTATAGTGAACTGATCAATACTGTAGTATACTTTAGTTTTTAGTACAGTAAACTGTAGTGTATTGTAGTATAATATAAAATATAAACAGTACAGTATTGGGTAAAGTAATTTGTTTATATTACTATAGCTGTTATATTACCACAGCAACTATAGAATTACCACAACAAATTAATTCAAGTACTTTACTATAGTATGGTTCAAAAACACTATAGTATTTACTATAAATTACTATAGTATTTTTTCATGTGGGCTGCTTACTTATATTTCATCTGCTGTTACATGTTTCATTTTTAGACAGATGGTTTACTTTTGTATAGTAGTTATATTTATTTTTAGTATACCTTTAATGCTTTATTGTCCCTTTATGACCTTTATGCTTCTTTTGGTTAAAACAACAGACAGAAGCTGCTTTATTATACTACAACAAATTAATTCAAGTACTTTACTATAGTATGGTTCAAAAACACTATAGTATTTACTATAAATTACTATAGTATTTTTTCATGTAGGCTGCTTACTTATATTTCATCTGCTGTTACATGTGTTTCATTTTTAGACAGATGGTTTAGTTTTGTATAGTAGTTATATTTATTTTTAGTATACCTTTAATGCTTTATTGTCCCTTTATGACCTTTATGCTTCTTTTGGTTAAAACAACAGACAGAAGCTGCTTTATTACACCTTGCATGTTTCTAACAATCATGTCGTAATTGTTTAGTCCTCCGCAATAAAAGGAAATGTCTTGGAGTTTCTTTAGAGCTTTACTGGGCTCAACACATTTTTGCTATCATCCATGTTTTATCAGGTACCTAATAAACATCTGCATTTGTTGTGTAAATAGCAGTGTTTTTCTTTATTTCAATAAGTATAGTCGTGTGACTACTTTTTCCCACCCAGGTGAACTGTAAACAAGAGAAGCCCAACAGGATGACCAGTGTAAGTGTACTGTAAATCCCAGTTGTACTGTAATTGCTTTGTCTTATGCAAAGTGGATCTAAGTAAATGCAACACAATCTAACATCATATATGAAAAAGATTCTTGTTTACATCTTTTGCATTTTTCATGTTTACATCCACTTTATAAGCACTATGTATAACTGCTCGCTGTTTTGTCAGGTGCTCTGCTGCAGAGCTCGGCTGGTGACGTACCTGCCTGGGCTTCACATTCTAGTTCATCGTGTTGTTGGAGCCAGGACTTTCTCTGGGGCGTCCGGCTCAGATGAGCCACACCTGAACAACACAACCCCTGACACTGGTAAATGAGTGTATTCCTCTGTAGAAGACTAAATCAACTGTTAGCTTCCAGTAAAATAGTTCATAGCAATACCTTTACAAAATAGATTTGATTACAGGATATTTGACACACGGGCTAATAATAACATTTGCTCTTGTATTTCTAGCTGATTGTGTTTTTACAAGGTGTTTTCTAATGATCTGTGTTTGATATTTCTGTGAATAGCACAAAGGACAGTGTGGCCAGACGAGACCATGGGCCCATTCGGACCTCAGGATAAGCGTTTCCAGTTGCCGGGAAATGTGGGTTTTGACTGTCACTTGGAGGGTCCAGCGGAGCAGAGGACTACCCCAATCTACAGCGTGATGCCAGACGTGCTCACTGCTCAGTCCAGCAGTGAGAGGCACGACTTCATCCTGGCCCAGTTAATCAATGAGCTTCATGTATGATGCTTTCAGAACCATTTTAAATGACAGAATAAATAAATAAGTAGTAAAATAATAACTTTATTTTTGGTTGTGAAGCCATTAATGCTTTAAGATCATAATCTGATCCGATATTTACACGTGTCCTACTTCTTGCCTTATCGTTCCGCAGACGTTTTCCTCTTTTGTTTTTTATCCGCCATCTCTATCTCTCTTGCGCTCGGCTCGGCTAATGTCTGTCCCATGCACTGAAAGCTCTCTCCTCCACATCACGAGACAAGTAGACACGCCCCTTATTGCTGATTGACTACAAGTTTGTTTTGCTATTCGGCCCGAATCAGTTTTCTAAAGTGTTTTTGAAAAATCACATACCCTGCCTTTAACAACATGAATTTGAAAAACAAAAGTAAAGACTACAATCATTAATTAAGTTACTTATTTATTTATCTATTTATTTTTGCTCTTGCTTGCTCATAAGTGTTATCTCATAATAAATGTAAGCTCATAATATTTGTACTAAAATGTAAAATATCATGTGACGTAGTGGTGTTTTTCAGGTCTCTTTAATAAATATAACAAAACCGCAAAAGAATAAAAAGAACAGCATTTATTTGAAATTTTTGTAATAATGTAAAAGTGTCACTTTTATTAATTTAATGCATTCTTGCTGAAGAAAATATTATTATAGTATTCATTTCTTTAAAAAAAAGATCATACTAACCCCAAACGTTTCTCTGTTTCTCTATATGTTTTTTAGGAAAGTGATAAAGCATCCACAGAACAGAACGTGGATAAAGCAGAGCACTTTTTCGATCATTCCAGTGTGGAGTGTGCCATTCAGTCTTGCCCTGAATTGTTAAAGAAAGGTCTGTATGTTGCTGTTTTAGAGTATTTGAGTTGATCAGATTTAACATGGACTGAGGTTATTTGCAGTAGGGGTGAGCTCATTTGTAATGGGTCAATGTAAAATGTGGCCACAAGAGGGTAGCATTTCCATCTGTATTTTAGGCACTGAATGGTGTGGTTGTTCTTTATTCCAAAATGTAAAAATGTTATAGTATGTAATTGCTGTACATATATTTTTCTTTTTATATTCATTAATGTGTGCGTTCCCTGTTCATAATCTAATTCAGATTTTGAGTCCATGTTCCCCGAGGTCCCGTCGACTGGCATGATGGTGGTCACTGTGACTCAGAGAACACAGAACGACATGACGGCCTGGACTGAGCAAGTGGACCAGGAGAGAGAAGAGCTGCTTGCTAAAGTGAGTTGATCTAGTTGCTTTAATCTGTTTTGATTCTATAATATAATAATATTATTATAAACATTATGTATAATATAAAATATTATATTATTTCTGTACACACCATGCCAAACTGAAGCTGCTGTCACTTAGTATCAATGTAGCTCCTGATTAATTAATCATATTTTAGCCCTTGCCTATGGCTTTGCATTGTCCTTGGGCAAAGTTATGTAGCTTTAGTACAATAAAACTCCTTCAGAATGCGTGCGTACGAGAGGGAGAACTTTGTGACTCAGCAGTGCCTTCAGCGCTCTGTGTTATTTACTGTCTGCTTCACATCACTGTGGAGTTCCTGTCTAATTGGCGTGGAGCCATGCTGTAGGAATGCTGCAGGCACTGTATTATTCTCATGCTGCTGTTTGTTTGTGAGCCGCTGCATTCAGAGGAAAGATTTATAACTAAGCATGTGCCAAAACAGTGTAAGCAAAACTGAATGGAAGCTCCATGGTTAAAGCTATTCATTACAGATGAATGGTGAATGAATGGTGAGAGTTGATAATTGTGTTGTATGCAGTTTGTTGAAGGTGCAAAGGAGATATGTCATGCTCTCCGAACAGAAGGATTCTGGGCTGATTTCATAGACCCATCATCTGGACTTGCAGTAAGTCTTATAAATGTCTACTAAACTTTTGATGCAATCTGAAAACTTTTCTTAATCTCTCTGTATTTGTATTGCATTTCTCTCTCCTCAGTTCTTCGGTTCATACACAAACAACACGCTCTTTGAAACGGATGAAAGGTATCGCCATTTAGGTTTTCAGATCGAGGACCTGGGCTGTTGTAAAGTGATTCGGCACGTAATGTGGGGGACGCATGTTTTTGTGGGCACACTTTTCACCACAGCGCCACCCAACAGCCAGATCATGAAGAAGCTACAAGGAAACTAAAGTTAATTAGTTAAAGATGCTGAGTCATCATGGGAACACTATTAATATCAAAACCAAACCTCAGCTTTGAGATGATTAGTACAATCAAAAACACATTTACATCCCATTATGCACTTAATGAAGGTGCCCGATGGCTGCTGCTGGAAATGTGTGTTTATTTTTGTAGATCAAAAAGCACTTTTGGTGTGACTTTTATTTTGGGTGCGTGTGCTACAGAGGGAAGTTCTGTGTCACATGTCCAGCATCTTTCAGTCTCTCTCTTCCTCTATGTTGCCTTTCTTGTACAACAGACCTCAAAGAAACTAAAATGTGACAGCTAAAAATATTTCCACAACATTGCTCCATCCAAATGGTCATTTTTTTGTCCATACATTATATTTAAAAAGTTTTAGTCGCGATTAAGAGCTTTCAGTTTAATTCAGTATTGTCAGCTTTCTTCATTGCTCCATGATAGGCACAATAAATAATTAATGAGTATCACTGGCTGTAATGTTGGTTTATTGTTTGTGCGAACAGTTTGGAAAAACCATCCATTAATCTAAATGGTTGAGCTACCAAGATATAAGGCCTTAATGACTCAGTAGTGACATGCATTTCAAGTGAGTAGACTTGGTAAATGTAACTAGAGTTAGACTGATAATTGGTTTGACAGAGATTTTTTTTTTCATACTCTTGTTGGTTCTTCAACATCAGGTGCTTTTCATAAATGGCATAATTTGGTGAGTCTGTAAGCACATTATTATTAGGCAATATTTGATCAAAAATACAGTAAATAATAAATAGTAGTGTCAATAAAAAAAACATACACAAAGTTCATTGATTTTAGCCGGTCTCTAACCTAAATGGTGGATTTTTTTGTCCTTATTAGCCTGAAGCGATCAAAGCTGGCATCTGCTGAGGTCAGTGTCTCAAGGGTGTCATTAGAATTCATTCAAACGCACAATAGATGGACTATAATCATTCTCTTTTAAACTCTGACACTACCATTAGTTTAGACTCGCCATTAGCACATGCCTGTCAGTCAATTGTGCTTTTGAATCATGTGGCCCTTAACAGCTGATCTCTCCTTGATGGAAAGTCCCACAAATATTCTCTAAAAGCTATAAAGAGTTTATTTATTTAAATATTTTGCATTATATCAGATATGATCATTTGCTTACATTGTTTTTCAGTCCTTCATAGAAAATTTGTAGATTGCAAACAAATTTATTGTGAGTGCATTGAATCAGTATATACTGTACTATGGTTTTGTTTCCGTGGTAACCAGCATCTGAAGATCTCATTTAAGATATTTAACAAAAATAACTTGTCATTATGTGTGGGGTAATCAAAGTGTGCGGTTGATCAAAGACGGGCTGTGTGTGGATGGTGAAACATGTTTTCGAGACAGCAGTCATCACCCCATGCCTGTCTGATTGACACGGCTATCAATTAGATGTAATTGTCCTGCTAAAACTTGGTTCCTCTACTTTGTTTGGTGGAAAGTTCAGTCTTAACTGTTTCACTGAATTCAAACTGTCAACTCATTAACAATATGATTATATTGTCAACTGGTCCTTTTATCATTCTGAAGGAACAAAGTGTTCACATATTGTTTCAAAATGGCAGAGTATTGTTTCATATGTATTTATAGTGCAAAACAAAAAAACTTCATTTTTTTTAGTTGACATATACTGACCTGTTGACCAAAAAATTGTTAATCAAATTTACACCAGACAAACAATGTTGTTAAAAGTCTCTGATCTGTCTCACAGCTTTTCCTTTACTGTTACTGCTAAATGTGTTGTACTGTTGAACTCTTATTCTAGTAATATGCCCTACATTTTACTAGGCTTCAGCTAATTGTTGAGGTAACAAAATAAGCAGCATTCACACTAAACTTTTTTGAGTGGGGTAAAATAAATAATATTAAATACATTTATTGACAAAATCAAATCAAATAAATATTTTCTTGTGACATAAATATGTAATATTTATAAACTTTATGTTTGACTAAAGCATTTGCAGTGGTGGAATAATTCAAATCACAGGAGAAAGTCAGGATCATACATTTTTAATTGGGGTTAGATATCTAGGTCAGACAGCCATCTTGTTGCTTTTCATGAGAAATAAATTATTCAAACAAACCCCCACCCACCCGACCCCACATCCTCTAAAAACTGAGTTTTTAAAGAAATGGTATTAGGTTTATAGATCTGCATATTTGATATATGTCCTGTTAGATCTGGAAGATAAATCCTTGATTTTTAAGAAATATGTTAACAGGAATTTTTATTAAATACATACATGCATGCATTAGTAATAACAACAACTATAACAACAATAGTTGCCAGATGTTTAATGGAAGTAGGAATTCCCACCCAGTAACTAGAATGATTACCCATATTTTTTGAGTAATGTTGAAAATTTTTTGAGACATAAGTGACAAGGAAGGAATAAACTATTTGAGTCCATGTTCACACAAGAACTGAAAGTATTTCCGCATAAATGTAAAACAGTGTGAGTTGGGTGGGGGGCACAGAGCACTTCTGTCTCCTGTTAGTAAAGTGACAGTCAGCGCCAGGTCTGCAAAGCAAGGGAAAACCTGGTGTCAGAGGTCTGTTCAGACAATGGAACGTTCACTCGTTATCTGCCAACACTTTCCTGTTTTTAGAAAGCAGCTAAGATTTACATTGGCTTGGCCATGTAGAGATCCGAACCGTCATGCACACCATTAAAGGTATTTCTCTGCACTGGGCAAACAATGGAAGGTATTTTAGCACCGTATCTCTTGTGGTCATTAACTTTTTGAAAATGTGTGTTTTTTTTTGTGTTGCCAAGATCAAGTTTTGTTGACTCAGAAGCTCAGAGTCTGTGTATTTGGACTCATGGAGAGCATGAAGCCAACAGCAGCTGGTGTAATGCCAGACATAATGTGACCTGTGTATACTTGTTCATTCAGCACTGTGTATTCTTACTCTTGGACTCATGGAGAGCATGAAGCCAACAGCAGCTGGTGTAATGCTAGACATAATGTGACCTGTGTATACTTGTTCATTCAGCACTGTGTATTCTTACTCATAACCCTTTTGGGGTTTTCTCTGCTGGAATTTCATTGAATTCGACTCAGATTAGAGTTTAATGAATTAGACAACTCAGACAGAATGAGTGAGAGCTGCAGCTATGCACACACACAAAACAACTGGATCTTCAGAAACAACTTTATTAGACTCGGCAAACCAACCCGATCTCATGAAAGTGCGTATAAATAGTACACCAAATAAAAACGAAACCTCGTGCTATTGATACGCAAAAATGGACTTTGGCGTGTATATGCTACACGATGGGTAGGTTTAGGGTTGTGGGGTAGATGCGTATCATATGTAGGCCTACGCGAGGTCATATGCACACCAACAAATTTCGTATCATATGCACGTGAAAACTGCGTATTATATGCACGCCAAACACATGCGTATCATATGAACGCCAAAGTCCATTTTTGCGTATCAATACCACGAGTTTTCGTTTTTATTTGGTGTACTATTTATACGCATTTTCATGAGACCGGGCTCCAAACATGATGGTGATCACTGATAATTAGGCTCGTATGCTAATACTTTTTTAGAGCAAATAATTCAGTAATTATATTTTAAATATTCTGTTATATGCTGTAAAAATGTAATGTTTTTCTTTTAAATCTGTCCTTTTATTTCTGCCTTGCTCACTCTTTTTGTCTGTGCCTCTTGCATTGCTGTACAAATGCAGGTTTTTTTGTTAGAATTTCAGAACACCAGAAGCTATTTTTAGGATTCATAATTCATATTTTGGTGTATCCTGAGTCCTTATTCCTCCCGGGTCTGTCATCATCGTGTAATTCAGTCATTGTGAAGCTGAAGCTGTGATTGTGCACTTCTCTCAGTGCAGTCCTTCCTCAAGTCCTCCCATCACACTTTAGCAGACTTCCAGTCTGTCCTGTGAGATTTTCCCACTGTCTCCGTCTTCCTCTGAAGACAGTTTTCACACTTACATCATTATCTGTTGTTGTCTCCACCCTGTCCTGGAAACTGATAGTGTATTCACACACCAAAAAAGCAGTTACATTTTGTCCAGCATACATGATTTCTGACTAAATTGTAGTCACAGATAATTATTTTGAATCTTCATGAAAGCCTGATGAGATCAAAACTTTGGTCAGAACTTAAGAATATTTTTTATTCTATTTTTTTGTGTTTTTGTCTCTTATGTTCACCAAAGCTGCATTTATTTAATCAGAAATACAGTAAAAACTAATAATGTGAAATCCTCAAAATTCTAATATGCTGATTCAGTGCTCAATAAATATTTTGTATTATTGGCAATGCTGAAAACAGTTTTTGCTGCTTAATATTTTTGTGGAAACCATGATACATTAACATTAGAAATTTTGGGGTATGGATAGGATTAAAAAATACTTTTTTTTTCTGCAAGGATGCATTAAATTGCTTAAACAGTATAGATATTTATAATGTTCCAAAAGTTTTCTATTTCAAATA
Organism: Sinocyclocheilus rhinocerous; assembly: GCF_001515625.1. NCBI lineage: Eukaryota > Metazoa > Chordata > Actinopteri > Cypriniformes > Cyprinidae > Sinocyclocheilus > Sinocyclocheilus rhinocerous. The sequence continues at coordinate 720,614 of NW_015660506.1, read as the reverse complement.
AATGCTGTTCTTTTGAACTTCTTATCCTTAAAAGGATCGCGATTTCCACAAAAATATTAAAGCACCAAAAACTCTTTTCAGTAATGGTAATAATAACCATAATAACTGAGCACCAAATCAGCATATTAGAATGATTTCTGTAGCATCACGTGACACTGAGTAATGGCTACTGAAAAGGGATCATTTACATTTTAAAATATATTCAAAAAGAAAACTTATATTTTAAATTGTAATAATATTTCACAATATTAATGCATCCTTGGTTAGCATAAGAGATAAAAACAGTAAAAACCTTAATTATTCCAAACTTTTGACCAGTATGCATTTAACTGTACCAGTAATCATTGTTATGAGCAGTCTGTGCTAAAATCACTATAAACAACTGCCTTATTATCTTGCTCAATATTAAAGTTATATTTTTATGTGTGGCTCAGTCATGCTGAATCCAGACGGCTGTTATTTTCCCACATTAAAGAAGGGCTGCGTTTGTTTCCATTGCTGCTCAATCAATCCTGAAGCCCCGCTGCAGAGTAATTAAAATCTCAGCATGGCCGTACTGAACAGGATATGCTGCCATGCCCTCCAACAATGAGGGTCATTCTTTGGACTCCAGGCCAGGTACCTGAAACCCAGCCTGCTACAGCTCTTGATCATTAAAAACATGTTACTGCTCATCTGGAAAGTCAGCTCTAGAGAGGAAATTTGACTTTGTATCGGCAGGGAATGAGCCGAGAAACTGGATTACTAAAGCAAGAAGATGAAGGGAGCTTTTGTTGTGACTTGGAAACGTATCTGAACGTCTGTCAAAATGTCTTTGTTTTTATTCAATTACTTTTAAATGTATTTAAGACCCTGCAGCTGCTCTGTTGTATTGTTTGTCTCCTCACTTTTCTCTTATAAAGCCAACTTTATAAGTCATTAGAGATGTATTTTTCTGCCATCACATCACAGCAGATTGATACTAAATGCCCCCATAAAGTTGACTTCATTTTCAACCTGTAGTCCATTTGTGAAACAAGAAGTGGCCAGAAGGTCACTGGGTGTTCACCTTTGACCTCTGGCACTGGGCTTAATGAGAGTTGTGTTTCCTCTTCTCTGCTGCATTTCAAAGAGCTACAACTGCAACATAAATCTGAAGACTCATAAAATAAGACCTAATCCTGTCAAGATAAATTAAGTCAATAGTTGAGTGATATGAACCATTGGAGCTAGTTAATTCTACAAATGCCAGCTCTAATTGAGGGCCATGTTTTTCTCTAAGGTATGACGGGCCTTTAAACCAGCACAAAAGGTTTTTCTTGTTTTAAGTATATCACATAAAATTTACTCTTAAAAATATTAACTAACAAACTAATACAATTTGACTTTTTTTTTTTTTTTTTTGCAGTTTGTACACCTGCTTCATCCTGATTAGTTTGGCACTGTTAGCAGTTATGAACTCGACTAGTGGATGTAAGAGATCAGTGTAAAATTGAACAAAACAGAAATATCTTTTGTGTGAATAACCAATGCAAGCATCATTTGAAGAAAACACTGACAAACTCATTTGAGTTTTATGTTGAATCATGATGTGTGTATTTTAGCCAAAACAAATTTCATTTCTTTAGAATATTGTTTTTATAATCAGTAAACAAAACATCAGTAAACATTTAAATTGAATACATACAACACAGGTAAGAGACCACAGAAGTGTTACCAATGTACTCCAAAGGTGTGATTTAAAAACATATCCAAAATTATGTACACAAGAACATACAGGGATTTTACAAACAAGCGTAGAAAAAAAATCTACATTTATAAGAAGCCTTGGCACACGATGGCATGCAGCATTCACAATTTTGTAAGTATAAAAAGATCATGCAACCCTGTTACAAATCTGTATTTTATATTATAGTTAAGATGAGAGTAAAAACTGATTTTGAAAACATCTTATGTACATAATGTTATAAATCTGAGATAACGAGAGCTGATTTTACATCAGCACATTCAGAGACATGTTTAATGCATATGATCTCAGATTGTTCAGCCAGGCCTACTCAAGGTAAAGGGGGTTTGTGTATTACTAAACTGGCACTAATTGGTCCATAATTACCTGAGTGAAGGTTTTGAGCCCTTCTGTGATCACCATGCCCTTTATATTGTACTGAAGTAAACAAAAAGTTTTCAGTGAATGTTACAATACTTTTCATAACTCAACAAAAGATGGAGAAGAAACAGGAAATAGCTTCATTTACAGCCGGGCAGATCGCCTAAACCAATCATAACGCCTGAATAAAATAACACTGTCACTGCAGACTCAACACTTTTTGTTGATTGCACAGTCAGCCAGGAATTATGATTAGAAAATATTATAGTACACAACAACAGACTGACAAATGTATAGGAATATATATATTTATAGCCCTTCACTGTAGGCTATATGGACATTCAATGCACTACGCTTTCACATGATAATCTGTACTCAAGTGCTTTAGGAATACATGTTGCATTATGACACAAATACACAGTGCAAAACTAAAAGAGAATGTTCTTTTTATAGGAGTGAGGAATGCTGGACGACACACTGAACTTGGTTCTATAGGTGCCAAACCCTTTTCCATGATGACAAAAATACTCTAACAGTGATGAGAGGGGTGGGTGGAAAATTCATGTAGCTTGACCCCTAAAGTTAGGGTCATACCTACAGCCAACAACACATAGTTCAGCTTCCTACAAAAATGAATAATAAAAAAATAAATATATCTATACAAATGTACAAAACACAACTAACATTAATACAAGTAAAAAAAAAAAATGTGCACGTTTGTGTCAGTTTTGCCATAAATATCCCCGTCCCATGTCCATCGCGAAAAACTCGGAAACATCTATTAGACAAGTCCACTCAGCTTCAGGGAAACCACCCAATAGTTTTTTTTCATATCGAACATTAGTATAGGATTCATAAAAATGTATTCAGAGGAAATAAAAAGTCCAAGAACTAACACTTCATTTTGAGGAAAGTAAAGCCCACAGCTGACTGGCACAAGTCAACGGTTTCCTAAATTACTGCCATAATGGTTTATTCCACTCCGGGCGATTCTCTTAGTTAATACTGTGGAGCATCAGGCTGATGATACAGACAGAAAGCAGCAGCGTGGGACTCTGTGCTGGTTGAACGCTCTCGTTAATGGGAGATGTGGTGGCAAAGATGGCGTCAGTCTCGTTTTGTGGGAGGGGCATGTTACAGATGTTCCCCTCACAACAGGATATACACACCTGGATGGAGAAAAAGCAAACAATAAACAGAAGTGTTAAATGAATAAAAAGTTAAACGAACAAGTGTTACATGAATACAGAGATGTACACTTCCCGAAGGAATGCCAGTGCTTGAAAACACGAGAAACAGCACTAGCGAACGGTAAAAAAGCACAGAATGCAAGGTATTAAAAATAAATACAAATAAATAAATAGTTGAAAGATCATTTTTATCTCAAATTTCTAAAAGTTTACAAAAATTTACACCATACCTCAGGATGAAATGTTCTCCAAAACAAAGCTAGTGTTAAGCGTTTTGAGCTAAATCAGTTGCTGAAGTTGATTAGGCCAGAATGTTAGTACAGTGCTGCACTGTAATAAAAGGCTCAACATCACCTCTCTGAACATAAACAGTAAACAGTCATTATTTAAAGTTTACCTAGAGAAAAAAATCACTTCAGACAAACACAAATACATTAAACCTTTTTTAACCCAAGAATGAACCTTCAGCTTCTAAATTTTCCCTTTTAGTGTAGCTGTGGCATCTTTACGCTGCATTTATCTCTCAATCTGGCCTCCTCACATTTGCCCCCTGCCCTCTGCATAACTCCTGTCCTGTGCTAGAGGTAAAAGGTAAGACACAAAGAGTTCAGGGAGTGACCAGGCGCACCTTTCAGCAAGGATTACTCAAAGAAGGATTACTGAGAGAGACGGCAGCATAACTCACACCTTTATCTCATCTGCAGCGAAATCACTTGAGAGGATAAATGGATTAACTAAAGAGCTGAGTTTAGTGTCGCTGACTGAGCCAAATCCTACAGGCAGCAGAGCCAATCAGAAATGTGTTCATCAACCACTCGACATGTTTTCTTTAAGATCACTTCAAGTGGACTGTGTAAAGTGAGATGAGAAGATAAACGAGGATGGATTTCAGCAGGGTGAGCAAAACACAAACTGGACACGTTTGGTCTGAAACATAAGTTACTTGATATAATGTGAGTTGTATCTCACCTTGTTTCCTTCATGATCCACCTCAGAGCACCCTGTTGCAAGACAGTCTTCCAGCGCCACACAACGCTTTGCCACCAACACTGTGTTTCCATCCCAGCTCATCTTATGTTGTGTGTAGCAATATCTGCTCTCTAAAAGTTACAAAGAAGCTTTACTTAGTTTTCTCAAGGACATACTGTATACATCACAAAAGACAGCTTTAAATTCTGACTGATAAAGGAGTCAGATTTCAGTGAAAAAGCAACATTCCTCCAGGGATTTTTTTTTTTTTGCTTCGGATATTGCAGAACTTGCTCTCAGCCACTTTAAAAATCTTTAATAAGTGCCCTTGAAATGTGAGTCTTACAGTAACACAATATTTATGAACTATGTAGAAACACTGAACACAACCATATTTGGGCATTCCTGGAAATATATACATTCCCTGCAAATGTGCAGATGATCTGCAGCAGCATGTGCTTTACTGAAGGAATGAGTGTCTGTAAGGGGTTACAGCTCCTTAGTCATTAACACAGTGCTGTAAATCAGACCCAAAGCAGCACAGGACTCCTTATATGGGGGGCGATTCATGGCAAAAACATGTACTGAATACATACATGGAGCAACTCACAGGCAAAGCAGGACCTGAAACATACTGACCCTGCATCTTATTCACTAAATGCACTTCAATAGCACTACACCTAGACTATTTAAATGCACCGTAATTGTTTCATTATAGATTGTGCCTTATAAAAAAAAAAGCCAGGGCTTTTTTGTTGTTGTTTCCCAGAATGACAAAAATACTGTACTTTTGTTTCAAGACACACACTGCAAGACAAAGAGAAATGATGAAATGTCTTTCAAAGGAATTCAGACTGCTCTGTAGTAGGAGAGAGGTAATGGAGTTGTTGGTACCTCGTGGACAGTAGAGATCTGGAGCCCAGCGGTTGCATTCATAGTTGTCAGGTGCATCTTCACATGTAAAACATTTAAATCCTCCTGGATATGGAGTTGCTGGAAAACCAGATGACAGGAGAATAATAATCAATGTTAACAGAATGGAAATTATTTGGCAATAGCAAAACTGCTGGTGAAATCAATTAACTTACACAATTATTATGTGGAATGTTTTTTTGTTTTTGAAAGTTTCTTATGCTCACCAAGGCTACACTTATTAATTTTATTTTATTCTATTAATTTTATCAATACATTTTTAAAATATATTTTTAATAATATATTTTATTTCACTACATTCTAAAAACTAATATAAAAAAACTGAAATATTATTAAAATTTAATATTTTTGCAGAAATCATAATGCATTTTTTAGGATTCTTTGATGAATAGAAAGTTTAAAAGAACAGCATTTATTTCACATTAATATTTTTTACAACAATGTAAAAGTCACTTTTGATCAATTTAATGCATCCTTTTGCTCATTAAAAGTATTATTTTTTTTTCAATTGATTGTGTGTTGGCATAATGTTACAGTATGTTATGCTTCTTTTCCCCCCAAAAAACATTCATTTTAAAAAATATAAGTACAAAATAGTGATTCTTGCTCTGAGAATATCAGTATTGTAATGTAAAATACCACAATGTTTAAAAATATTGTATTTTTTCCTCTATGGAGCAAGTCAAACATTTTCATCTGACATTATAATTTACACACTGTGTTTGCAGATTAGATGAAATGCCACTTATTTCACTTTTAAATGAATCACACTCAGAGAAAGGTTTTATGTACCTGTATCGATTTCCTAATCATCAGGAACACCTGCCATATGGACTGAGACACTATCTAATCAAGGGCACTTCCACCAGCATTTGCTGTTATTTCTTAGGTGAAAAAAAGCCCTTAGGAACACAGTGTGCTTATTCTCTTTCTGGAGTTCCTCAATCAGATTACACAGCTCACATGAAACAGAAACATCAGTCTCTTTTTTTGTTTTTAGTTTTAAGAAGAAAACCCTCTTGTTGACCTCACCCAGCAAACATTTAAGGATCTGATCAAATGACCACTTTAAACAAGCCATTCATTCATCCAGACAGCCCTGTTGTGTTATTACTTCTGAGGTCTCTAAATAGCTCTGTATATTCAAACAGAGCTTAGTAGCTCATTTTTGACCTACAGTTTAACTGTTAAGTCCCCCAAATTCTTGTGACAAATAAAAGTGGTCACTAAATAATGAATACAATGATACAACTAACTGTAACCCCTCTTAGATATTTATAGCACAGACTTAACGAGGTGAGAGGAGCACTGTAGTTAAAACAACAGCAAAACATGAACAGTCCAACACATTTTTATGTCGGATGTCATTATAACATTATACATTTTTCTTCCTTTCCTCCAGCTAATTTAATATGCACGTCTTGTGTGTCTGTTTCATTTTTGGTGTCAAAAAGGAGAAAACAAAACAATTTGTAACATAATTCAACGTAAGCATGCTTTTGAGTTTTTCAGCTTTTTATAATGAGCCCATTTTTGAAAGTCACCTGCATTTTGTAAACACACTCATGGTTGCATTGTAAAGTAGCGCTAACTACGCTAAGTAGCTGGAGTGTGTTTTGTTTTCTGAATGATCTCATGGGGTTGTAAATCCACACTTGCCATCTGGAGTCATGAAACAAAATGAACTCCATCATCATCATAAATCCTCTACGTCAATATGCAACAGCTGGATATCAGCAGGTCACAAAATCCGTGCTGGTGCACAAACTATTTTGGGATCTCATAGGAACTGATTTGTTTTAACCTCACACACACATACACACACTCAATCCCCGCTGGGCCATTGAGCAGATACGGATATCTCCAGCTGCACACCGGAGAGCCGGCACACAGCTAAAAGGATTTTGGGAGGTCCTGCTCACTGTGATGAAAGAGTTTGGGATTTCACAGATTAATTCTCTCAACAGAACTGAAACCAACCTCTACTCTCTTTCATTATGGCTAAATTGTACTTGAACAATACCACATGTATCCAACTGATTCTGAGATATTAAAGTTATGTACTGGTAACAAATTATTGTAACTTCCATTATAAGTCATTGACTAACATGTAATGCATAGAACATCAGTACATTCAAATATAAATAATAATCCAGCGAGATTGTTAAGTGTACCTAGTGTACATAGGACAAAAGTTGTTTTAAACGCAAACGGTGGTCACATCAAATACTGATTTTATTTAGTTAACAGAAGTTAATTGATAACTAAAATAATTTTTTGACATTCATTTTGAAAGTATCCTCACTTTACAGCATTTTTACACAAGTGCCGAAAACTTTGCACAGTACTGTAGCTTTGCAGGTAGGTTTCTTCAAGGATCTTGGAGACGCTGCCACAGTTCTTATGGATTTAGTCTGTCTCAGTTTCTTCTGATTCTTCATGTCATCCCAGATAGACTAATGTAATTTCCCAAAAGCATAGTAAGCCTAAGTAGATCGTAGACCCATTGCCACCAATGGTCTCTCCAATCAACTTAGCTTACGATGCTTTTGAGATTTTTTTTTTGCCTCTGTGCGGAGCACCAGCTGTTGTCAGACTCCTTGTGCATTAAAAAAAATCTCACTGGATTATTACAATTAATGGCAAAAGGAATGTTTGAAAATGTAAACTGATATTTCCTACTGACACACTACAGCAAAATACAGAAATAACTGGTTTAAAACCATTTTTTGTAGGTGAAAATACATTTGCACAATAGTGTGTGTGTGTGTGTGTGCTTTATATATATATATATATATATTTATTTATTTTTTTTCGCTGTTGACTATGACTTGATGAATATTGTTAGAAAATGTTACCCATATATAACATATATATATATATAAATATATTTGATGGGCGGAACAATTTCCCCATGAAGGAAAGGCTACACTTACCCATGGCACCATGGCCATTGCCACATGCTTTGAACAATTGATTTAGCATCAGCAGGCATGGTAGGCAATCCATGAGTTTCAGGGTGGGGGATCTTAACACAGCTGCTATGTCAGCTGAGACGCTGAGTTTAGCTACAGATCACTGGCCTGATGCTCAACCACTAATACAGCCTGGAAGGCCTGGCCAATTATTAGGACACAATAGAAAATCTAGAACACCACATTTGGAATAAATCTGCCTGCGTTCAGAACCTGAAGGTGTAACAGCTCCCCACCAGCCTTTATAGAAGTCATGACTGACAGCTGATGTCTGACCCTTTTGATCTTCCAGATGACTCAGGAAAAACATGGATTATACCGGTTTCATTTTCAAGGCTTTGGCAGAATCTAAGAAGAAAGAAGAAATACTTACTTGAGGGATGGAGAAAAACAATGTCTTTTTCTGTGAAGTCCCTCGATTGAACCGCTTTGATCCAGCCGGTGATGGCGGTCAGCATTAGGCCCCAGGCCATGAGAGGCCAGGGTTCCATAGCTGGAGGAAAACTCACATGAGCAGGTACCCAGATCCAACACGGCACCTGTTAAACAAAACAATTTATTAAAAAACATAAAACTAGAGTCATACAAAACAACTTAATTAACTATAGGCACCAAATAAATGAAGTTTAACAAGGGAATAAAGAAACATCTGCTGAAGATAGAAAGAAAACTCTAGAGTCTATAGGATTAAAGCAGTTCAAAAGCGGTGTTATCTCCAAAACACTGGACACAAAGAGGCATGCTTGTTATTCCAGCAAGTGCTTCATTATATCAATGACAATGTCAGCAGTCTGCCAATGTCCTGACCCTCAGCAACAGTGACCCTCTTAGCCGTTTGCTTTGGTTGTTGGCAGCAGAACAAACACTCATCTATTGTTTTCAATTACTGAATGCCATGCTTACGATTAGTGCTGGGCGGTATAATCAAAAATTTATATCACAGTATTTTTCAAAATTAGACCGGTTTCACGGTATTTTTTTTTTTCATGCATGACCGGGTGTTAACCATATTTTCTACTGATCGAGAGAGGAAATACTGCAGTATATTGACTTAGAATGCCCTATTTTACTGTCATGATGAGTGAATATTGTCAAAAAATACCACACTAAATAGT
>NW_015660506.1:710424-710742 GCF_001515625.1 Sinocyclocheilus rhinocerous | reverse complement strand
TCTCGTGAAGGCGCGTGCATCATTCAAACACACCTCACCAGAAACACGGCATGTCGCAATCTGTGATGAATGCAGGCGAGAGCCAATGAGCGCTCGATTATCCTGCCGTAAAACCTGTCGTTTGAAGCGGCAAAATTAGAATTTGTAAAGAGCGCCTCAGTCAGCGCGGGCTTTGCTGCTCACGGTCACTAGACTCGCTGCTCGAGATGGAGAAGAAGATCGCCGAAAAAAGGCTTGGATTTGGGTCTGTTCCTCGCAGTCATATGGATTCGGAAGATTTGGATTACAGCGCACTAATAAAATTGTTTCATTTCGTAA
>NW_015660506.1:694270-708875 GCF_001515625.1 Sinocyclocheilus rhinocerous | reverse complement strand
AACTAAAAACTAACAAAATGAATGCCGCGATTTCAATATTCATAAGGATTAATTTTTAGGTGTCGTCAATACGTCAATTTTGTACGTTTAAATGCTGAAAATACGTCAGTATTGTACGTTTTAGTGCCTGTAAAAATGTACCTGTACGTAAATGTACGTTTTATAGAACCACATGTTAAGTAAAATACATACGAATTATCATGAGATCACGTTGACAGAACAGACGCCGAGAGAGGTGATTAACAAAAATAAACACCGGTATTCGGTATGAACCGGTATACCGCCCAGCACTACTTACGATGAAACATCTTTGATGAACACCACAAAATGAATGGTTATATATACAATCTATTAAATAGGATCAAATTTAATGGAACAAAACATTCATGTGCTTCATGTGGCACATTTTTGATAGATTATGTTAACAAAATAATGCTACCTGGCAAAAACGTACCTGGGGCCACTTTTTCGCGAGACGCAAAATACGTACCAATAAGTACGTACATATCACTGCAGTTTTCAAAAGAAATGAACACTAGAGGCAGTAAAACTCTGACACCTTTTATTCCTTTTCACACACAGAGTTTCGATTAATAAAGCGTAATTTTAGCACAATTACTTGAGGAATATTATGTTATGACTTTTACAATTGTAATATGCTGGGAGACTTGAAAACTGATGCTTTTGAATGTTAGCATCGCACATTTCCAGCTTCATATCTATGGGTTTTCATAGACGGTAGGTTTGTTCTGTAGTTCACGGAGTACGGAGACATAATTGAGAAGTGAGGAGCTCCGGTTCGAATCCCATGAAAGTACGGATCGACAAATCAGTTCAAATTTGCATATAAGGAAGTTCAAATGGCATGGTAGCATAAACAAATGTGTTTTTATATCAATTTTGCATGTGTTAACACTATCAGGTAGGTTTAGGGTTGGGTTTGGTGTAGGGCATATTTCCAACATGATAGAGCATTAACTTTTAGCGACAGTCCCCGGATATTTGAATTCTGAACCACCGCAATACGTACCTGAAGCAACGTAATAAAAATGTTAAAACGTATTGAACCTGTGTTTTAGCGCCACTCAGTGGACATTTCTCTTTGAAACTGCGGCGAAACGTGCAGTAAGGTACGTAAAAACGGTGTTGCAGAAAAGTACCCAGAGGTACGTATTTTTATGAGACCAAGTTGAAATAATGACCATTAGTAAAAAAAAAAAATTTCTTGAAATTCAAAAATATTGAAATTACATTTCACCATTTACATGTACTTTAAATAAAATTAAATGAAAAAGGATCGTGCTGCTCTTTGGTGAGATACTTTTTCAAAAACTCCCTCTGAAAGACTAAAATAAGCCTGGAGAAAAGCACATGGCTTAAACACGGAGCTCTGCGGTTTACATTACTGAAACGAAAGCTGGGGCAGATTACACGTTTTTCAGAAGTGCCTGACTAAACTGCTTTGTGTGCTTTCTTCAGCGAGTCAGATGGCAATCCAGCCAGTAATCAGTTCCATTCATTTTGTTGAATCAATTTCTCTAATTTTGTATACAACTCACACATTTAATTCCCTATGGAAAAAGCTGACTCATAAAACCTAGCATGAGAAAGCCATTCAATTTAACAGAGTAATAATAATAATAATAATACATTTTCTAATTATTAAAAAAAAAAAACAGTTTCTCTGCATCAATTCAAAGTCAATACAAATTGGTACAATCAATGTATATGTCCTGTAGAATTATAATGGCTTTCCTGTCTGAGGTGGGAAAAACAGATTTCCTCCTGTTTATTTTGTTTGCCATGCTGATCTCAGAAAAATGATTAAACATACTGACACCGGGCAGCCTTGAGCTCCTGTTGCTGTGTAGCTCCTGACCTCTCAGACAATGCAGAGTGGCACAGCACAGCCATGTTAGAGAGCATCAGGTTTCCTCAAAGTGATCCTTTTCACCACTGAAGGTATAAGGCGGTATTGAAAAGGGGCACACAGGTACATATCAGTTTTCGTTTTAGCTGGAGATTGGTCCCACAAGCTGTTCGTCGACTGGGAATGTCAACAAACAATTTAAGTATGTTTTGACACAGCTTTGATAAATGTGGTGACCTCTATAATAAGTTAAGTCTGAAGATAATGAATTGGATTTTCCCCTGGGCTTTCAGTATTATATTAGTACGAATTTAACACGTGGAAATGTGATTCACGTGGATGCTGAACAGAGATAACAGATGCAGATGTATGGTGATAAATCTTTAAATTAAAAAGCCGATATTTGAATTCTGAACCACCGCAATACGTACCTGAAGCAACGTAATAAAAATGTTAAAACGTATTGAACCTGTGTTTTAGCGCCACTCAGTGGACATTTCTCTTTGAAACTGCGGCGAAACGTGCAGTAAGGTACGTAAAAACGGTGTTGCAGAAAAGTACCCAGAGGTACGTATTTTTATGAGACCAGGTTGAAATAATGACCATTAGTAAAAAAAAAATTTTTCTTGAAATTCAAAAATATTGAAATTACATTTCACCATTTACATGTACTTTAAATAAAATTAAATGAAAAAGGATCGTGCTGCTCTTTGGTGAGATACTTTTTCAAAAACTCCCTCTGAAAGACTAAAATAAGCCTGGAGAAAAGCACATGGCTTAAACACGGAGCTCTGCGGTTTACATTACTGAAACGAAAGCTGGGGCAGATTACACGTTTTTCAGAAGTGCCTGACTAAACTGCTTTGTGTGCTTTCTTCAGCGAGTCAGATGGCAATCCAGCCAGTAATCAGTTCCATTCATTTTGTTGAATCAATTTCTCTAATTTTGTATACAACTCACACATTTAATTCCCTATGGAAAAAGCTGACTCATAAAACCTAGCATGAGAAAGCCATTCAATATAACAGAGTAATAATAATAATAATAATACATTTTCTAATTATTTAAAAAAAAAAAACAGTTTCTCTGCATCAATTCAAAGTCAATACAAATTGGTACAATCAATGTATATGTCCAGTAGAATTATAATGGCTTTCCTGTCTGAGGTGGGAAAAACAGATTTCCTCCTGTTTATTTTGTTTGCCATGCTGATCTCAGAAAAATGATTAAACATACTGACACCGGGCAGCCTTGAGCTCCTGTTGCTGTGTAGCTCCTGACCTCTCAGACAATGCAGAGTGGCACAGCACAGCCATGTTAGAGAGCATCAGGTTTCCTCAAAGTGATCCTTTTCACCACTGAAGGTATAAGGCGGTATTGAAAAGGAGCACACAGGTACATATCAGTTTTCGTTTTAGCTGGAGATTGGTCCCACAAGCTGTTCGTCGACTGGGAATGTCAACAAACAATTTAAGTATGTTTTGACACAGCTTTGATAAATGTGGTGACCTCTATAATAAGTTAAGTCTGAAGGTAATGAATTGGATTTTCCCCTGGGCTTTCAGTATTACATTAGTAAGAACTTAACACGTGGAAATGTGTTTCATGTGGATGCTGCTGAACAGAGATAACATGGCAGATGTATGGCGATACATCTTTAAATGAAACAGACAGGTGTTACGATGAATTAAAAGTAATTCAGTTAATGACACATTTGTGCAATCATAGTTTCTACAAGAGAAAAGATTAAAGGGATAGTGCATCCAAAAATGGAAGTTCTGTTATCATTTATTCACCCTCATGTTGTTCTAAACCTGCATAACGGTTCTTTTTTCCTTCAGGAGAACACAAAAGGAGACGTTTAGAAAAGTGTTCATGCTTTTTCATGTTCAGATCTTTTTTTGTGTTCCTCAGAAGAAAAAGCCTTAAGTAAATTATGACAATTTGTATTTTTGGTGAACTATAACTTTAAAAACATAGATATATACTTGATATATTATCTGGCCAACTAAAAAATCTCACACTTAAATATTCAATGCAACGCTGATTATTGTATGAAAAACTTGCTGATTATCCTCATTCTTAATCTAGATGGAGAATGCCTGCATTTGAAATAATCTGAAGCTCTGATAAAATCAAGCCCTGCATGACATGAAGAGAGAATGAGTTAAGTAAGGTAAGCCCAGAGTAACAAAAAGACATCCTACTGATAAGAAAACATGGATTTAGTTTCAACACACAGGTGTCCTCAGACCAGAGGCATCTTATTCAGCTTTATCTGTTATTGAGGTGTCTAATGTCCAAGACTATCAAGCACCAGCTGTCCAGACCACAACTCTGAGAACATGGGTGATAAGAGATCACCAACAATAGTGAAGGACTGAGACATAACTCTATACTTGCATACCGTTCAGAAGTTTGGAGTCAATAAGACTTTTTCTTTAAATATATAATTTTTTTATTCAGCAAGTACATTAGTATACATTGATCAAAGGGGACAGTAAATACATTTACAATGTTTCTATTTAAAATAAATGCTGTTCTTTTGTACTTTATTAATCAAAGAACCCTGACATTTTTTTAAATTAAAAATAAATAAATAAATGACTGGAGTAATGATGCTGAAAATTCAGATTAACTTTCACAGGAATAAATTACATTTTAATATACATTAATGTTCATTTGTGTGGCACCTGAAGTCAAGCAGACTTTTTCTTAGTTATTTTAATAATTTAATTTTAAGTGTTGACATTCTAATCACAATAATGACGATTGCCACAAACAATTGAAATATTTAATTTAAATACCAAACAAGTCACATAATAACTACTCTGACATTGAAAGGCAACCTTCCAGACCAATCAGGAAGTGCCTCAGGTTGAACTTCAGTGCCCCATCTCCTCTAAAGCTTAGCCAGGTGCCTGCCATGAGCAATACCTGTCATCAAAGCCCACACGTTTGCGAGTTACTCTGGAAAATGGAAACTGCGGTTGTCTGTTTGTTTAAGCAGACTGTTCTGTAGTTTGGAGAGTGCTGAAGAGGATCACATTGTATTAAAGCATAACTGGAGTGGAGAGCAAACAATTTAACACAACATGAACCCTGTTCAGAAGCAAAATGGCCATTTGCACTTGCTTGATTTTGTCTGTACTGCTTCCATGGCGTCTCTGACCCTCTTAATGCAAATGATTTTGAGGCAAAAGTTACTAAGGAGGTATAATTATATGTCCATCCACCACTGGTACATTTAAACATATTTTATGCTCTTTCAGTGAGATTAAACATAAAATTATACAGATAATTGTCTTCACTCCTGTCTCTACAACATCCATGTGCATTATGTATGATATTAACACATCATATCTGTACACTGTACTACATTAATTTACAACTACTCTTTGCTGTTTAAAAGTTTGGGGTGAGTAAGATTTTTTTTTATGCTCACAAAAACTGAATTTATTTAATAAAAAATACAGTAGTAAAACAGTAATATTGTGAAATATTACTACAATTCAAAACATCTATTTTCTATTTAAATATATTATTAAATGTAATTTATTACTGTGATAACAAAGCTGAATTTTGAGCAGCCATTACAGTCTTCAGTGTCACATGATCCTTCAGAAATCATACCAATATGCTCATTTGCTGCTCAAGAAATATTTCTAATTATCAATGTTGAAAACAGTTGTGCTGCTTAACATGAAGAGGGAATAAGTTCAGTAAGGAAAGCCTAGAGTAACAAAGAGACATCCTACTGATAAGAAAACATGGATTTAGTTTCAACACACAGGTGTCCTCAGACCAGAGTCATCTTATTCAGCTTTATTTGTTATTTGGGAGTCTAATGTCCAAGAATATCAAGCAACAGCTGTCCAGGCCACAACTCTGAGAACATGGTTGATAAGAGATCACCAACAACAGTGAAGGACTGAGACATAAATGTATACGTGCATACACTACTGTTCAAAAGTCTGGAGTAAATAAGACCTTTTCTTTAAATATTTTCAATTCATTAAATTGATCAAAGGGGACAGTAAATACAGTTATAATGTAACAAAAGGTTTCTATTTCAAATAAATACTGTTCTTTTGTACATTATTAATCAAAGAACCCGGAGGAAAAACATTTCCACATTACCACAAAAAAAAGCAGCACAACTGTATGAAAAATTAAAAATGAATAGTTTTTGAGAATTATTTCTGAAGGATCATGTGACACTGAAGACTGGAGTAATGGCTGCTGAAAATTCAGATTCGCCTTCACAGGAATAAATTACATTTTAAAATATATTAACGTACATTTGTGTGGCACTTGCAGTCCAGCAGACTTTTCTTCATAATTATTTTAATAATTTCATTTCAAAAGTTGAAATTCTAATCACAATAATGGCAACTGCAACATGCCAGTCAAACTTTAATTTAAATACTTCAGTTTCCAAACAAGGCACATAATAATTACTCTGACATTCAAAGGCAACCTTCCAGACCAATCAGGAAGTGCCTGAGGTTGAACTTCAGTGCCCCATCTCCTCTAAAGCTGTGCCAGGTGCCTGCCATGAGCAATAGCTGTCATCAAAGCCTACACGCCTGCGAGTCGCTCTGGAAAATGGAAACTGCGGTTGTCGGTTTGTTTAAGCAGACTATTCTGTTGTTTGGAGAGTGTTGAAGAGGATCATGCTGCATTAAAGCATAACTGGAGAGCAAACACTTTAGCACAACATGAACCTGGTTCAGAAGCAAAATGGCCTTTTGCACTTACTTGATTTTGTTTGTACTGCTTCCAAGGCATCTCTGACCCTCTTAATGCAAATGTTTTTCAGGCAAAAGTCACTAAGGAGAGATAAATATGTGTCCATATACCACCACTGGTACATTTAGGCATCCTCTTTCAATGAGATTAAACAACATTTTACATAAAATTGTCTTAACTTCCTGTCTCTACAATGTCCATGTGCATTCATCTGTGATATTAACACATCTGTATACTGTACTACATTAATTTACAACTACAACAAATGTTTTCTTTTATACAGTACTTCATTTAAAGGAATAGTTCACCCAAAAATTTTTTCATCATTTACTCACCCTCGTGTCGTTCCAAACCGGTATAAGTTTCTTTCTTATGTCGAACACAAAAGCAGATATTTTGAAGATTCAAACAGTTGATGGTACCCATTGACTTCCACAGCAGGGTAAGAATTACTGTGGATACTGTTTGATTACCAGCATTCTTCAAAATATCTTCTTTTATGTTCAACATAAAAAAGAGAGTAACTGATGACAAAATTTTCATTTTTGTGTGAACTATTCCTTTAAGTATATACTTTCAGTCTCAGATGTGTTCTGCTAAAATGAAATAATAGAAACAAATGAGACTTTGTTGAATTTGTTGAAATATACTACCGTTTAAAAGTATTATTTTTTAAATCTTTTATGCTCAGAAAGACTGAATTCATTTAATCAGAAATACAGTAAAAACAGCAATATTGTGAAATATTATTACAATTCAATACACCCGTTTTCTATTTGAATATATTTTAATGTAGGGCCTAATTGATTCCTGTGATGGAAATAAAAGCTGATTTTTCAGCAGTAATTACAACAGTTTTCAGTGTCACATGCTCCTTCAGAAATCATACTAATATGCAGATTTGCTGCTCAAGAAATATTTCTAATTATTATCAATGTTGAAAACAGCCGTGATGCTTAATATTTACAGAACAGTATTTATTTAAAATAGAAAGCTTTTACTATCACTTTTGATCACTTTATTGCATAGAGCTGTACAAATAATGTGGATAGTAAAGTTTAGATTATTTGGTCTATTTTGTAAGAAATGCTTAAATGCAATTTCTGATGTTTTGGCTGAGCCATTGTTGAAAAAAAGAGAACAATTCACTCCAAAACATGCAACATTACTCATTTGACTGCATGTTTTACGCTACTTTTAAAGCAAAAGTGCTTATTTTAGGGTTCAGCACCTGTAATACACCATGCAAGAATGACTCTCTGAAAGCCTGGTTTCCTCTTTGTACAGCATGACACATCCAGTCACATTCATGTCATCTCATTACTGCAGGTCACTGGCTGACTCAGACCCAGCAGGGTGGAGGAAAGAGGCTCCCAGCAGGTCAAGGGCCCTGGAGTTCCTGCCTGAGCCACTGCCAGGTGAGTAAGACTAACTCAGGTCAGAAACACGATACTCTGGGTTGTGAATTGGCCTGTGAATGGCAGTCGCTCCCATTAATGGCGGAGATAATTGTCTTCACTCCTGTCTCTACAACATCCATGTGCATTATGTATGATATTAACACATCATATCTGTACACTGTACTACATTAATTTACAACTACTCTTTGCTGTTTAAAAGTTTGGGGTGAGTAAGATTTTTTTTTATGCTCACAAAAACTGAATTTATTTAATAAAAAATACAGTAGTAAAACAGTAATATTGTGAAATATTACTACAATTCAAAACATCTATTTTCTATTTAAATATATTATTAAATGTAATTTATTACTGTGATAACAAAGCTGAATTTTGAGCAGCCATTACAGTCTTCAGTGTCACATGATCCTTCAGAAATCATACCAATATGCTCATTTGCTGCTCAAGAAATATTTCTAATTATCAATGTTGAAAACAGTTGTGCTGCTTAATATTTTCAGAATGGTATTTATTTAAAATAGAAAGCTTTTGTAACATTATAAATGTCTTTACTACCATTTTTAATCACTTTATTGCATAGAGCTGTAAAAATAATGTGGATAGTAAAGTTTATTGATTATAAGATTATTTGGTCTATTTAATAAGAAATGTTTGAATTTGTATTGCAATTTCTGATTTTTTGACTAAGCCATCGTTGAAAAAAAGAACAATTCTCTCCAAAATGAGCAGCATTAGTCATTTGACCCCATGTATTATGCTGCTTTTAAAGCAAAAAAGTGCTGATTTTACTGTTTAGCATCTGTGATACACCATGTAAGAAAGCCTGACTTCCTCTCTGTACAGCATGATACATCCATTCACATTCATTTGATCTCATTACTGCAGGTCACTGGCTGACTCAGACTCAGCAGGGTGGAGGAAAGAGGCTCCCAGCAGGTCAAGGGCCCTGGAGTTCCTGCCTGAGCCACTGCCAGGTGAGTAAGACTAACTCAGGTCAGAAACACGATACTCTGGGTTGTGAATTGGCCTGTGAATGGCAGTCGCTCCCATTAATGGCGGGAAAGAAATGCAAATCCTCTCTTGTGACTTCCAAAACTTGTTGGATCAGATTTCGCACAGGTTTGAGAAGTGAAAGGGGAAGAGCGACGAAGAAGCCACAAGCTGCAAGTTGTGGCTCTTTTCCAGTCTGCCACAAACACCTGAATCTCAGTATTTCATCTAAACATTATACTAGAAACTGCATAATACAAGAGGTTGATATTACAATAGCACAACCCTTATCTATACCACAAAATAATAGAAAATAAACAAAAATATTGCATAACATATTCAAAACAGTTTATTGTAAAGTTAAGTTCCTTGGAAAGCCACAATATAGCATGAATGGACAATAACACAGATGAAGCTGCACGTCTCCATTCTTTTGAGAGAGCACAATGCAATCTCAACAGAGCCTGCTGTCACAAGCCAAATGGCATTGAGTAATGCCTCTGCCCTATAGTGCACCCGGCCAAAACCAAAGGAGTCAAGTTGGATCAGAATCACACACCAGCTAATTGAAATCCTACATGCACACACACACACACTAATCCAGCACTATTCGTTTGAAGTGGTCCAGTTCAGCTGTATAATTTTTAATCCCCTCTTCAGTCTCTTGACACATACAAAGATCCAAGGAATCAGCCATGTAGCTCAGGATAACACAATGGAAAATCAGCTTCACAATGCAGAAATGAGTCTCTGTTTAAAATGATCACTGTTGGAACAATATTAATATGACACAATGTGCCATATGCTGCATGCATAAGTTTGGGGGAAAACCTGAAAACACCTCTTTTATGATGAGCATGTTTTTATTTTTTATTTATTTATTTTTTTGGGTGGGCATGAGTCAAAATATCAGGGTCATACAACTGTCCTGATGTAATAATCAAGAAACAAAGCCTTAATGAATGAGATTCTTTAAAAAAATAAATAAAAAATTTGACAATAGTTTGACAATCTTTTATAATTATCTCTTTACAAATATTTTAACAAAAGTGTCTCACTGTTACTGCTTATTTATATTTAAAAACATATTTTTTTTTTATGTTTATTTTGTTTCAAGTAATGAAAAAGATTTTTTAACAGTTTTAATTTTAGTTTTGGTCTTAGATTAAGTTAACTATAATAACCCTGATGAGTAAATAACAGAACAATGTGCCATATGCTGCATGCATAAGTTTGGGGGAAAACCTGAAAACACCTCTTTTATGATGAGCATGTTTTTATTTTTTATTTATTTATTTTTTTGGGTGGGCATGAGTCAAAATATCAGGGTCATACAACTGTCCTGATGTAATAATCAAGAAACAAAGCCTTAATGAATGAGATTCTTTAAAAAAATAAATAAAAAATTTGACAATAGTTTGACAATCTTTTATAATTATCTCTTTACAAATATTTTAACAAAAGTGTCTCACTGTTACTGCTTATTTATATTTAAAAACATATTTTTTTTTTATGTTTATTTTGTTTCAAGTAATGAAAAAGATTTTTTAACAGTTTTAATTTTAGTTTTGGTCTTAGATTAAGTTAACTATAATAACCCTGATGCGTAAATAACAGAAATTTTTTTGGGGGGGTGAACTATCCCTTTAATCTTCTTCCATTATGATATGCTTTCTCGACAAGTTACAGTATTCATTAAACCATAACAGGATAAGAGGGCAAACGGGGGCTAATTAGGAATGTTCATGAAAGGATTTGCTCCCTCTTTTGTCTTTGGGGCTCAGATGGCAAAACCTCACATTCTCCCAACAAGACATTTACACTACGTGATCACGGACAGAGTGTGACTGAGTTTAATCAGAAGGAGGAAAGCACGCTCTGCTCTGAACTATGAGGTTTTGTGCATGCTTACATGTAAACATCTACGGATCAGACATGATTGGAACATTTGAAGATCACCTGACGCTGGAGGAGCTTGTGATTCAGTCAACATACCATGTCAAAGAACATCATTAGTAACATAAATTGCCCAAACATAACACCATGTCTGTTCAAGATCTAAATGATGGGAATAAGATGGCAGAAAGGTGGCTGTGGTTGCATTATTATAAAAATTAAAGGTTTTGTCATCTTTTCAATCAAAAAAATATACACCTATATGTTTTTGCAAAACAGCCAATCTGTGGAAAGCATCCAACCATGAAGAAAAAAAACTTACCAACTTAATTTCATTGTGTAAACATGAAAGGTTTGAGATGGCAATCAAAAACATGCCAGTGAAAAACCTCAATTAGGCATGGGGCATTGAAGCTAATGTCTGCAGTGAAAGTGGGACGACAAGACTGTATTTACAAGGACTGGCAATACGGACATTTGCATCATTCTTAGTCTCAGCCTCAGGCATGCACAGACCACCCAATAACCTCTAATATCTGAAAATTTCACAAAAAATATATTCTCAAAACAGAATATAGAAATCAATGTATAAATTTTTTTTTTCAGAAAATGTCCAAGTTATTAAGCATCAGGTTAAAAGCACTGGATATGCTTGCAATGTGAATTATCCACAAGAATCCAGCCAAGCATTCTCATGGAAAGAAAAAAAAACTTCAAAGAAAATGGAAAAGCTCTGGAGGCATGCTGAGATATCTGCTGCTGCTGCTGAGGAGGGAGAAACATACTCTAAAAGACAACATCAAGATTGACTGCATACATATGGAGTTCAAAGCAAAATGGCAAAAATAGCAGCCCAGGCACGTGGATGTTATGCCTTTGTATTTTTTTTAACCACTATGCTTTAACACATAAGAGGGGAGACGCTACATTTCTTCCAATCACAAACAAGATTATGACACTCATTCAGAAATATATAGGACATACAACTTCCCTGAGTTCACAGGCAGTACCGTCACAAGGGCTGTGCCAAGTGTGCGACCGCACAGGGCCTTGCGCCTCTAGAGGGCCTCGCTCCTGGCCTGCATTTTGTCTAATTTTTATTAGAAATTTATTTTATTTTATTAGAAAAATAGACAAACATGTCAGTGAGCACGGCATCACAATCGATCAGACGCGTGTTAAAGTTGCGCTTGATACTTTAACCCCCCCCCCACACACACAAATTGCAGAGGGCCTTGCACGTCAACTTCGCACAGGGCCTCGCACCCCCTTGTGACGGCCCTGTTCACAGGGATGTAGGGTTCCCTGAGAATCTGAGAATCACAATCACTTTGTGAGGAAGCACAATAATTACCTTCTGCTGAATCCTTCTTAATGTTTAATGCTTTTGTAAGTAAAAGTAAATGTATTTTATTTCTAGGTTGATGTTTGAAAGTGAACATTTACAGTAGTTGTATTAAATGCAACATCATGATCAAAACAGAAAACCCTATAAAACCTGAAAATGAATTTTCAAAAAAAAAAAAAAAAATTGCATGATGATGATACTACTACTACTACTATTATTAATAATAATAATAATAATAATAATGATAATAAAGTTTTAAAAAGTTTCTTCAAAGGTTTGGGGTTGTAACATTTTTTAATGTTTTGACATTTCTTATATCATTAAAATATATACTGTTCAGGGGTTTGGGGTTATTAAGACTTTTAATGTTTTTTTTTTTTTTTTAAACAAGCCGCACCTAGACTGCATTTATTTGATTAAAAAAACACAATAAAAACAGTAATATTGTGAAATATTACAATTTAAAATAAGTTTTTTTCTATTTATTCCTGTGATAACAAAACTGAATTTTCAGCATCATTACTCCAGTCTTACAGGATCCTTCAGAAATCATTCTAATATGCTAATTTAGTGCTCAAGAAAATAACAATAAAATATTTACTTTTTTTCAGGATTCTTTGATAAATATAGAAAGTTCAAAAGAAAAGCATTTATTTAAAATAAATAAATGTTGTAATAATGTAAAAGCCTTTACTGTCACTTTTGATCAATTTTAATGGGTCCTCGCTGAATAATAAATGAATGAATATAATTGCTGAATTAAATACTTGTTTACTTTTTTAATATTTGAAATGTATATATTATATAAAATTTTATAATAAATACATTTCAAAATATATCTCATTACACTGATATTGAACTACACACTAACTGAGGTGAATAAACCTTATTGTTCAAATCCTGTTACAAAGTGTATTAACAGACTACATATAAATCTTCATACACAGACAAAAGATGGCAGCAGCTTCACTACAGGGTGCAAAAAGGCCTCCGTAAGACAAATCGGATACATCTGTTCAGTAAAGCATTCAAATGGGGTTCAAGGGCAGCTAATTAGCATCAAAATCTGGCAAAAGCTTCTTAACACCACACAGTTTTACACAGGCCACTCTGACCAAATTATTCTCCATAGTGACTTACCTAAAGAAATACATATATCATGCTGTTTAGCTAAAAAGACTTGAAAATGAAAATAATGGAATAATGGTAAATGGTATAACAATAACAGACGCATTAAGAGTGCCGGGTGCCTCAGGCAGACTAGCACAGACTCAGTGATAGTGATCTTTGCCTGGTCACTCATGCAGTTAATGCTAAACAAACTTTGCTAAATAATTCAAAAAGAGCATAAATAATGCACAGTGTTGAGGGATTCTCTTATACACCCCAATGCACAGCGTTTGTTAGGTACTCAGCCCAAAGAGAAGCGTCATTATCCAAAGACCATCAACCTTTGTCAAGTTCCTCGACATGGTGAAGGGAAACAAAGGGGTCAGATGAAGCCATCGTCTTCTGCCTCACCGTCCCCATTGAGATGGCACTCAGGGTTATGGAGAGTCTGATCAGCACATGGAGCACTGAACCCCCTCCCCCACTATGTCATGGGATGTTTTATAAGACCTCTGATGGTCACGCAATAGTAAAAAAGGTAATATATTGTGGGTATTACAAGAAAATGTAAAGAAAAAAGATGCTCCTGACATCCAAAGTGACTGCAAACTATTTTTTACTAAATGTTAACTAAGCATTTTAACTATTAAAAAAGGACCACAGAGTAAATGAACAGATAAATCCAGACACGACACATAGCAACATCATTACATGTAGTGCAATCCATTAACATGAGATTCAAAACACACCAGAACGGCCACATCTAACATTCCTGTGACATTCCTCCAGCCTGCATCATACCGTCAGAAAATGACCCTCATACATCAGTAATAAAGACCCATATAACTCTAAATGCTTCCATACCCTTCTCATTAGAAGGTCTCAAATAACACCTTTCAGTTTCTTGGCAGGCCCATCTGGAGAAACACCTGCCCCGGCTCTAACATGTTATCAGGTGTTTAACTATTTCTTGGGATCAGAGGACATGTAAATATGTGGGCCTTCTTGTCACAAATTTCCAGGGGTGTGGACTCCAGTCACATGACTCGAGACTTGACTCGGACCCGAGTCCCAAATTTGATGACTTGCGACTCGACTCGACATAATTAAAGAAGACTTGAGACTCGACTTAGACTTTGACAGCAATGACTTGAGACTTGACTTGGACTTGAGCCCTGTGACTCGGAAAGACTTTATGATCAGATCAAAGTCGTTATAGAC